>NW_024582733.1:514583-528498 GCF_018398535.1 Haplochromis burtoni
GTAGATGACGCCATCAACATGGCTCTACACTTCATCCTGCAGCATCTGGACTCCCCAGGAACCTACGCCAGGATCCTGTTTGTGGACTTCAGCTCTGCCTTCAACACCATCCTTCCAGACCATCTCCGAGGCAAGCTTTCCCAGATGAATGTGCCTGATCCCATCTGCCGGTGGATCACTGACTTCCTGACGGACAGGAAGCAGCATGTGAGGCTGGGAAAGAATCAGCACCGGCTCCCCTCAGGGCTGTGTTCTTTCTCCTCTGCTCTTCTCCCTGTACACCAACTGCTGCACCTCCACCCACCAGTCTGTCAAGCTAATCAAGTTTGCAGATGACACCACCGTTATTGGGCTCATCTCGGACGGGGATGAGTCTGCCTACAGGAGGGAGGTTGAACGTCTGGTGTCCTGGTGCAGCCACAACAACCTGGTGCTGAATGCCCAGAAGACAGTGGAGATTATTGTGGACTTCAGGAAGCACACAGCCCCACTCCCCCCCATCATCCTGACTGACACCCCCATCACCTCTGTGGACTCATTCCGCTTCCTGGGTACCACCATCACCCAGGACCTGAAGTGGGAGCCCACCATCACCTCCGTCATTAAGAAAGCCCAGCAGAGGATGTACTTCCTGAGGCAGCTGAAGAAATTCAACCTGCCAACACGGACGATGATGCAATTCTACACTGCAATCATCGAGTCCATCCTCACCTCCTCCATCACCGTGTGGTACGCTGGAGCCACTATCAGGGACAAACAGAGACTGCAGCGTGTTGTGCGCTCTGCTGAGAAGGTGATTGGCTGCAGACTCCCATCTCTGCAGGACCTGTACACCTCCAGGACACTGCGGCGTGCAGCTCGGATCTCAGCTGACCCTTCTCACCCTGGACACAGTCTGTTTGACCTGCTCCCCTCAGGCAGGAGGCTCCGGTCCATTCGCACCAGAACCTCTCGCCATAAGAACAGTTTCTTCCCCTCTGCTGTTGGACACATGAACAATAACCGTATGACTGTTCCCACCACTAACACATGACCCTACGCTGTGTTCACTGCATCATTCCATGTTTGGCACTGATCACCACCTGCACTCATGTATATATCATGTATATATCTATCTATCTACTTAGCACTTTTAATTCTTATTCTCATTTTTATTTTCATGTCTATTTAAGCTTAATTTATAACAGTATGTTTGCACTGAAGCACCGCAGCAATTTCCTAATGTTGTAAACCCGCTCAACATTTGGCAATAAAACCCTTTCTGATTCTGATTCTGATTAGCTACAGTATTTTCCAATTCTCCAATTCAGTGAGCAGAACTGTAAAAATGGTACATTTATTACATTATTACAAAAGGAGGCCGAAGTGTAGCTAAAAATCTGCCAAACTGAGCAGGAAAATGAGGCCATCTTGCTAGCGAGTTGATGAGCTAAGCTAAGGTAGCAAATCCCTAAAGAAGTGTTTGTTCAGTGAACAAATACTGTCAATATAATCAGTAGGTGATTCAGAAGAGAGTCCGTCCATCCATCTTCTTCTGCTTATCCAGGGCTGGGTCGCGGGGGCAGCAGCCTAAGCAGAAAGCCCAACCTCCCTCTCCCCAGCCACCTCCTCTGCTTGTCCGGGGGAACACCAAGGCGTTCCCAGGCCAGCCGAGAGATATAATCTCTCCAGCGGTCCTAGATCTGCCCCGGGGCCTCCTCCCAGTGGGACATGCCTGGAACACCTCACCCAGGAGGCCCTTGTCAGATACCCGAACCATCCTCAGCTGGCTCCTTTCGATGTGGAGGAGCAGCGGCTCTACTGCGGTACTGACATAAACGGTAGTAACCAGACTCGAAAGCAGCGCACATTTCGGTGCTTTATTTCGGTGCTTTTTTTCCTGAGCTGTGATACACTTTAGATTCTAGCCAATCATTTTACGTTTCCGAGGATAGTAGGCGGGTCCAGGTACGTACGTTCTTTTAGAGCAGAGCTACAGATTAAAAATGCCCAAGGCGAAGCGGTCAAAAGTCTGGCTGTACTTCACAGCAAAATATGCAAACTCAGCAGCCTGCAACAAGTGCTTTAAGCTGATCTGTGATACTGTCAAAGGAGGTAACACCTCAAATCCGATAAGCGTTTTTTTTAAAAGCCGAGAAATGCGCCGTATTTGATAGCTTGCTGCGAGACCTCACACCGAGCACATCTACTGCGGGTGTGGTGCCTGTTATCGGACCCGGAGTTAGCAACATCCCCCAAACCCGAAGAGGAGAGTCCTGGCCCCTAGCCCTGCCAGTGTAGCAGAAATGATGAGGATGATGATGCAGCAGCAGCCGTTCTTCTCTGCGTGAGTAGCTTAATGTTGTTCGTGTGTAATTTACGTTGAGTAGGCTAACCACGTTATTACATTAATGCAGTAAGGTGAACTAGCAAACACTCTCATAGCTACATGCGGCTGTCTTCTTGTTTGATGGCAGATACTCCCTTCACCCTGGCCAAAAAGGCTAAAATGACCAAAGAAAAAGTGGAAAACAGTTAAACATGAGAGGTTTTTGGACAAAGTTTGTGTTTTTTCCATTGTTTAAGATGCATTAAGTGCATAGTAATTACATAAATTGCAAAAAAGTGCAATAAACTACAAAAAAATTGAAAATCGTTTTTGTTTTTTTAACATATATTTCTAGTTAGAGAAATTTAAGAGGCTTATCCCTCAAAACTGTAAATACAAAAAAGTTGCACAAAATAGTTTCCTACCACAGGAAATTTATTTTGAGTGTCTTCATAGTTTTATTTTTGAAATACACCAATTTTTATATACTGCAGGAAAAACGAAAATAAATATTATACTGCAAATTTGCAAAAAAGCAGCATATGCATCAAAATAAACTATTTCCAGCAGTGCAATATGAGTCCTAAGCATCCCAGAAACGACACAGAAAGTCATAAAGTCAAAGATAACTTTTAAAAACACCAGTATAGGCCCTGAGGCCCTGATGGTAAAAAAAAACTACATTTCCGCGAAAATGACGTCACTTCCGGTTTCGGGCAGGTAATGGCGGACATGCAAAAGTTCGCGCTGACGTCTATTCCAACGTAGGAAGTGTTATGAACAGCTGATCGGATCGGCAAAGCGTGTTTCTGGAATATTATGTTTTTGTTGCTGCAAGTGCTTTTTATGCAGTTTTTGCAAAGCTATATGTGGAAGGAAACTGTGACCTAGGACAAGCTGATGGCATAAGATGTAAGTACAACTCCTCCGGTTTCATATGCAAAAAAAATTATTGCGCTAGCTTACGTGGTTGCAGAGCTACCGGGATTTAAAAATAGTTACGCAAAACAGAGCGTGCCCGCTCCGACCGGCTCTAAAGGGTTAAGACCGGCACCGTTTCAAAAGTACCAGTTTGGCACCGGTATCAGATAAAACCTAAACGATACCCATCCCTAGTCATGGATCTGCCCAGTCTCCTTCCAGTAGGACACGGCTGGAACATTTTACTACCTACAGTCTACCTATGTAGACTTACTTTAATGATTAGCTCTCTGTTCACCACATCAGACTCGGACACATCCCTTTATCTGTCTTGCTCCAGTCTCACTTGTGAATAATATCAATTGGTTAGATGGCCCTGCCCCTCCCTGAGTCTGGTTCTGCTGGACGTTTCTTCCTGTTTAAGGGGAGCTTTGTGTCATTGTAGGGTCTTTACCTGACAATATAAAGCGCCTTAATCAACTGTTGTTGTGCTTTGCGCTATATAAATAAAATGGAATTGAATCCCAGATTCTTAGATATTTGGAAATAACTTTCCAACCTGGCGAGTGCGCACTACCTTTTTCCATCTCATGGCCTGTATTTATATAGCGCTTTACTAGTCCCCAAGGACCCCAAAGCGCTTTACATATCCAGTCATCCACCCATTCACACACACATTCACACACTGGTGATGGCAGGCTACATTGTAGCCACAGCCAATAATAATTTATTTATTACATTAATTAAACATACAAATTCCCAGTTATTTCCAGACCGGACTTACAACACATCCTGCTGATATCCCAGCTGCACATGAGACTTACCACACAAATGTGTGAAAATTACACAACACTGCAAAGCGTTACACCCCGTTTAGCGACACTGCAATCGATTCACCTGTGGCACGCTCTGCAAATAATTCGGGTCTCAGCACAGCTGGGAAGCAGCGCTATGCATGACCTGTAATCTGGAATATAAAGGGAAGTGGCACAAACAAATAAACAAAAAAAACAAAGAAGGAGGTTAGTCCGCCCTTACACAACTTACTCCAATCAATAACCGCCTTTACGGCTGGACGGACTAACCAAAACAAAATTACAAATCAATCAAAAGAACGAAAAAAGGACAGCAGAGACAGCACAGCTGAAAAACAAACAACATTATCAATTAAAATATTACCCAATAAAATATCAATTTTATGAAACCATTCAAAATCATGAAGCTAAAACAAACACTCAATATACCTACAATATTGATCAGTTTCCCTGCGCGCAGTCGATCTAGGGCTTGATCAATTCTTCTATTAAAATTCGTGGTCACACTAAAAAAGTCCAATCGACACATTAAAAATAGGCACATGACAATAGCAAACGATCCAAACAAAAATGGCAAAAGTCTCTTACCGACAGTATACCCACTCGCACCTGAGTGAATTAATTGCCTCTGGTTTTTTCCACAGAAGAGCGCTGACTTCACCCCACACACCCACTACCTTTTCACAGCTCTTCAGCCAATCACCTGGCAGAGAGCAACAAACTGCCAGGTGACACTTGTTACATTAGCATTTAATTTTTTTCAACATGTTTTACACATTCTCACATTTTATTTTGCAAGTTCTCATAAAACATTAACAAGATCCTGCATGTTGCAACATATTATATAAAACTAGTGCTAAGAAAGATAAAATACTAGAATTCTACTTCCTAAAACCACAGAACTGACTTCATATTCAGCAGCATTGTCATTCATCAGATAATTCAATTAAAATATTCAAACAACAAACAGGAGAGGTCCACTCAGTGTCCTGCTTTAGCAGAGGTCAGACCGAGCCAACAGAAACTGGCTGACACTGAAGAGAATTATTTAGATACTTATCAATATCCAAATAATGTTGTTTCATAATTTACACACTCTACAGTCATGATATGGATATACATATTTTTTTTATATGTTATATATATATATATATATATATATATATATATATAATATATATATATATAAATATATGTTATATAAATATATATATATATATATAATATATGTATTTATATGTATACATTTGTTTGTTCATGATGCAAACATCCCGTTCAGAGGCATTTACCTGGATATTTTAACATGTGAGTGTATGAGGATTGTATATATATTTCAGATACATTTGGAAAAGTGTACTTAGTTTTGTTGCTCTGCCTTCTTTGCGCACATTTGTGTCTAAAATGGAGAAGACATCATCTTGTATTTCTCTCGCTGAGGAACCTCGTATCATGCTACACCAGACCAGACTCGGGTGTGGAGGCTGATTTAAATAGAAGAGTGATGTTGGTGGGGCCACCCCCGCTCTGGCTCATGCTGCTGCACTTCCTCCTGTGCTCCAACTGCACGCGGTGCTTCATCTTCCACCTCCGCCACCTCCTCTGGATCTCGTTCTGCACCTGGAGAACAATTATTGCTATTCATAATCCTGTTGAGATTTTTCAAAATAAACGGAATCACATGACACAGAGCAGAGTGTTTACAGGAGAGAAGCTAAAAAAGAGCCGTCAGGTGCTAAAAAAAACAAACTTAGACAAACGTTAGAACAGGCTTTTCCCCGCAGCACGCCTGTAATAAATACTCACAAAGAAAATTGGGCCGTTACAACTTATGTAACACTCGAGTCCAGGTACACGACGCTCAGCTGAAAACGCGTCACGCAAGTCGAGTTGCGCGAGATTCACAGAATTTACAGAAAATGTAAAACTTTTTTATTATATATTGTTGTCGGGACGATAAATGCCTTATATCGGGATATGAGATTTTGGTCATATCGCACAGCCCTAGTTGTTGTTGTTGTTATTATTATTATTATTTTCCATTTAATTTTTCAAGAACTAATCATGTCAGCAATGTCTTGTGTACTGATTGGTGTAAAAGTGCCAAAACTCCAGGAGGTTCAACAGTAAGTTGAATTTAAACTGTAAAAATTCCTGGGTGTACATGGGGAAAGATGTTGTATGAGCCTGAGAAAAATTAACACTGGGACCAGGACTATCAAAGAACCTTAACCTTGTGATTCTTTATTAAATGGCCAGTTTGGGCAATTTTAGTTTTTATTTCTTATTTTTCTAAAAGCAGGCTTTTAGAAAAATGTTATGAAGCCTGCAGTCCACACATGCAGTGGTTCCAGGCAAAGTGTTACTTGTTACAAATAGTGAAGATCTCATATATTGTTATTGTACAGATCTGGGCCTGCCCTGCCTTTGTGTAAGCTCATTAAGAAAAACTTGGACGACTGTTTATTTGGTCTGTATTGAATAAATCAAAGTGCTTTCTTCTAGGAATCTTTTGCAATTAAATATAAATGCAATGTTTGTTTCTGTGCCAGCTGTTTACCTAATGTGTTCAGTCATTTTTAAAGTTGGACTATTTCCAGGTTGTTTCTAGGATGGTACAACCGCCGCACTGCTAATTAGACTTTGAAAAGTTCATTTTCTGTAATTTTGCATGTGAACAGTAAGCTTACATCTAGAAATGACAACATAATGTTTCATGGGTATAAAGGAGAAAAATAAACCTTACCTCCCCGTTCAGGAAACAGTACAGAAGCGCTACGACAAATCCCTCTTCACTGCATCATTCCATGTTTGGCACTGATCACCACCTGCACTCATGTATATATCATGTATATATCTATCTATCTACTTAGCACTTTTAATTCTTATTCTCATTTTTATTTTCATGTCTATTTAAGCTTAATTTATAACGGTATGTTTGCACTGAAGCACCGCAGCAATTTCCTAATGTTGTAAACCCGCTCAACGTTTGGCAATAAAACCCTTTCTGATTCTGATTCTGATTAGCTACAGTATTTTCCAATTCTCCAATTCAGTGAGCAGAACTGTAAAAATGGTACATTTATTACATTATTACAAAAGGAGGCCGAAGTGTAGCTAAAAATCTGCCAAACTGAGCAGGAAAATGAGGCCATCTTGCTAGCGAGTTGATGAGCTAAGCTAAGGTAGCAAATCCCTAAAGAAGTGTTTGTTCAGTGAACAAATACTGTCAATATAATCAGTAGGTGATTCAGAAGAGAGTCCGTCCATCCATCTTCTTCTGCTTATCCAGGGCTGGGTCGCGGGGGCAGCAGCCTAAGCAGAAAAGCCCACACCTCCCTCTCCCCAGCCACCTCCTTCTGCTTGTCCGGGGGAACACCAAGGCATTCCCAGGCCAGCCGAGAGATATAATCTCGCCAGCGCATCCTAGATCTGCCCTGGGGCCTCCTCCCAGTGGGACATGCCTGGAACACTTTACCCAGGAGGCGCCCTTGTCAGATACCCGAACCATCTCAGCTGGCTCCTTTCGATGTGGAGGAGCAGCGGCTCTACTGGGTACCGACATTAACGGTAGTAACCAGACTGAAAAGCGCACATTTCGGTGCTTTATATCGGTGCTTTTTTTCCTGAGCTGTGATACACTTTAGATTCTAGCCAATCATTTTACGTTTCCGAGGATAGTAGGCGGGTCCAGGTACGTATGTTCTTTTAGAGCAGAGCTACAGATTAAAAATGCCCAAGGCGAAGCGGTCAAAAGTCTGGCTGTACTTCACAGCAAAATATGCAAACTCAGCAGCCTGCAACAAGTGCTTTAAGCTGAGTGTGATACTGTCAAAGGAGGTAACACCTCAAATCCGCATAGCGTTTTTTTTAAAAGCCGAGAAATGCGCGTATTTGATAGCTTGCTGCGAGACCTCACACCGAGCACATCTACTGCGGGTGTGGTGCCTGTTATCGGACCCGGAGTTAGCAACATCCCCCAAACCCGAAGAGGAGAGTCCTGGCCCCTAGCCCTGCCAGTGTAGCAGAAATGATGAGGATGATGATGCAGCAGCAGCCGTTCTTCTCTGCGTGAGTAGCTTAATGTTGTTCGTGTGTAATTTACGTTGAGTAGGCTAACCACGTTATTACATTAATGCATGTAAGGTGAACTAGCAAACATCCTCATAGCTACATGCGGCTGTCTTCTTGTTTGATGGCAGATACTCCCTTCACCCTGGCCAAAAAGGCTAAAATGACCAAAGAAAAAGTGGAAAACAGTTAAACATGAGAGGTTTTTGGACAAAGTTTGTGTTTTTTCCATTGTTTAAGTATCTGCTTACCATGCCAATAGTAATTACATAAATTGCAAAAAAGTGCAATAAACTACAAAAAAATTGAAAATCGTTTTTGTTTTTTTAACATATATTTCTAGTTAGAGAAATTTAAGAGGCTTATCCCTCAAAACTGTAAATACAAAAAAGTTGCACAAAATAGTTTCCTACCACAGGAAATTTATTTTGAGTGTCTTCATAGTTTTATTTTTGAAATACACCAATTTTTATATACTGCAGGAAAAACGAAAATAAATATTATACTGCAAATTTGCAAAAAAGCAGCATATGCATCAAAATAAACTATTTCCAGCAGTGCAATATGAGTCCTAAGCATCCCAGAAACGACACAGAAAGTCATAAAGTCAAAGATAACTTTTAAAAACACCAGTATAGGCCCTGAGGCCCTGATGGTAAAAAAAAAACTACATTTCCGCGAAAATGACGTCACTTCCGGTTTCGGGCAGGTAATGGCGGACATGCAAAAGTTCGCGCTGACGTCTATTCCAACGTAGGAAGTGTTATGAACAGCTGATCGGATCGGCAAAGCGTGTTTCTGGAATATTATGTTTTTGTTGCTGCAAGTGCTTTTTATGCAGTTTTTGCAAAGCTATATGTGGAAGGAAACTGTGACCTAGGACAAGCTGATGGCATAAGATGTAAGTACAACTCCTCCGGTTTCATATGCAAAAAAAATTATTGCGCTAGCTTACGTGGTTGCAGAGCTACCGGATTTAAAAATAGTTACGCAAAACAGAGCGTGCTCCGCTCCGACCGGCTCTAAAGGGTTAAGCACCGGCACCGTTTCAAAAGTACCAGTTTGGCACCGGTATCAGATAAAACCTAAACGATACCCATCCCTAGTCATGGATCTGCCCCAGTCTCCTTCCAGTAGGACACGGCTGGAACATTTTACTACCTACAGTCTACCTATGTAGACTTACTTTAATGATTAGCTCTCTGTTCACCACATCAGACTCGGACACATCCCTTTATCTGTCTTGCTCCAGTCTCACTTGTGAATAATATCAATTGGTTAGATGGCCCTGCCCCTCCCTGAGTCTGGTTCTGCTGGACGTTTCTTCCTGTTTAAGGGGAGCTTTGTGTCATTGTAGGGTCTTTACCTGACAATATAAAGCGCCTTAATCAACTGTTGTTGTGCTTTGCGCTATATAAATAAAATGGAATTGAATCCCAGATTCTTAGATATTTGGAAATAACTTTCCAACCTGGCGAGTGCGCACTACCTTTTTCCATCTCATGGCCTGTATTTATATAGCGCTTTACTAGTCCCCAAGGACCCCAAAGCGCTTTACATATCCAGTCATCCACCCATTCACACACACATTCACACACTGGTGATGGCAGGCTACATTGTAGCCACAGCCAATAATAATTTATTTATTACATTAATTAAACATACAAATTCCCAGTTATTTCCAGACCGGACTTACAACACATCCTGCTGATATCCCAGCTGCACATGAGACTTACCACACAAATGTGTGAAAATTACACAACACTGCAAAGCGTTACACCCCGTTTAGCGACACTGCAATCGATTCACCTGTGGCACGCTCTGCAAATAATTCGGGTCTCAGCACAGCTGGGAAGCAGCGCTATGCATGACCTGTAATCTGGAATATAAAGGGAAGTGGCACAAACAAATAAACAAAAAAACAAAGAAGGAGGTTAGTCCGCCCTTACACAACTCACTCCCAATCAATAACCGTCTTTACAGCTGGACGGACAACACAAACAAAATTCCAAATCAATCAAAAGAACGAAAAAAAGGACATCAGAGACAGCACAGCTGAAAAACACAAACAACACTATCGATTAAAATATTACCCAATAAAATATCAATTTTATGAAACCATTCAAAATCACAAAGCTAAAACACACTCAATATACCTACAATATTGATCAGTCTCCCTGCGCGCAGTCGATCTAGGGCTTGATCAATTCTTCCATTAAAACTCGTGGTCACACTAAAAAAGTCCAACGACACACATTAAAAATCAGCACCTACAATAACAAATGATCCAAACAAAATGGCAAAAGTCTCTTACCGACAGTAGACCCACTCGCACCCGAGTCAATTAATCACCTCTGGGTTTTTTCCACAGAAGAGCGCTGACCTCACCCCACACACCCACTACCTTTTCACAGCTCTTCAGCCAATCACCTGGCAGAGAGCAACAAACTGCCAGGTGACACTTGTTACATTAGCATTTAATTTTTTTCAACATGTTTTACACATTCTCACATTTTATTTTGCAAGTTCTCATAAAACATTAACAAGATCCTGCATGTTGCAACATATTATATAAAACTAGTGCTAAGAAAGATAAAATACTAGAATTCTACTTCCTAAAACCACAGAACTGACTTCATATTCAGCAGCATTGTCATTCATCAGATAATTCAATTAAAATATTCAAACAACAAACAGGAGAGGTCCACTCAGTGTCCTGCTTTAGCAGAGGTCAGACCGAGCCAACAGAAACTGGCTGACACTGAAGAGAATTATTTAGATACTTATCAATATCCAAATAATGTTGTTTCATAATTTACACACTCTACAGTTATGAATGGGAAACTATATATATATATATATATATATATATATATAGTACTACATTTGTTGTGTCATGATGCAAACATCCCGTTCAGAGGCATTTACCTGGATATTTTAACATGTGAGTGTATGAGGATTGTATATATATTTCAGATACATTTGGAAAAGTGTACTTAGTTTTGTTGCTCTGCCTTCTTTGCGCACATTTGTGTCTAAAATGGAGAAGACATCATCTTGTATTTCTCTCGCTGAGGAACCTCGTATCATGCTACACCAGACCAGACTCGGGTGTGGAGGCTGATTTAAATAGAAGAGTGATGTTGGTGGGGCCACCCCCGCTCTGGCTCATGCTGCTGCACTTCCTCCTGTGCTCCAACTGCACGCGGTGCTTCATCTTCCACCTCCGCCACCTCCTCTGGATCTCGTTCTGCACCTGGAGAACAATTATTGCTATTCATAATCCTGTTGAGATTTTTCAAAATAAACGGAATCACATGACACAGAATGCAGAGTGTTTACAAAAGAGAAGCTAAAAAGAGCCGTCAGGTGCTAAAAACAAACAAACTTAGAAGCTTAGAACAGGCTTTTCCCCGCAGCACGCGTGGAATAAATACTCACAAAGAAAATTGAGGCCGTTACAACTTATGTAACACTCGAGTCCAGGTACACGACGCTCAGCTGAAAACGCGTCACGCAAGTCGAGTTGCGCGAGATTCACAGAATTTACAGAAAATGTAAAACTTTTGTTATTATATATTGTTGTCGGGACGATAAATGCCTTATATCGGGATATGAGATTTTGGTCATATCGCACAGCCCTAGTTGTTGTTGTTGTTATTATTATTATTATTTTCCATTTAATTTTTCAAGAACTAATCATGTCAGCAATGTCTTGTGTACTGATTGGTGTAAAAGTGCCAAAACTCCAGGAGGTTCAACAGTAAGTTGAATTTAAACTGTAAAAATTCCTGGGTGTACATGGGGAAAGATGTTGTATGAGCCTGAGAAAAATTAACACTGGGACCAGGACTATCAAAGAACCTTAACCTTGTGATTCTTTATTAAATGGCCAGTTTGGGCAATTTTAGTTTTTATTTCTTATTTTTCTAAAAGCAGGCTTTTAGAAAAATGTTATGAAGCCTGCAGTCCACACATGCAGTGGTTCCAGGCAAAGTGTTACTTGTTACAAATAGTGAAGATCTCATATATTGTTATTGTACAGATCTGGGCCTGCCCTGCCTTTGTGTAAGCTCATTAAGAAAAACTTGGACGACTGTTTATTTGGTCTGTATTGAATAAATCAAAGTGCTTTCTTCTAGGAATCTTTTGCAATTAAATATAAATGCAATGTTTGTTTCTGTGCCAGCTGTTTACCTAATGTGTTCAGTCATTTTTAAAGTCGGACTATTTCCAGGTTGTTTCTAGGATGGTACAACCGCCGCACTGCTAATTAGACTTTGAAAAGTTCATTTTCTGTAATTTTGCATGTGAACAGTAAGCTTACATCTAGAAATGACAACATAATGTTTCATGGGTATAAAGGGAAAAATAAACCTTACCTCCCCGTTCAGGAAACAGTACAGAAGCGCTACGACAAATCCCTGAAACAACACGTACAGAAACATAACTGACAGGCTGCTGTTAGTGCATGTGGATATTTTTAGAAGCTTCCTGTTCTAGTCTCTCATACAATGAAGCTGCTGAATGCAGCAAATGATTCTTTAAAGAACACTTTCTTCTCTGCAGAAACAAATGCACTGTTCAAATACACACCAATGTTCCTGCCGTGTACAAATAGACTTCTGTGTTAGGAGAAAATTAAAGGTGGTGATTAGACAACAGCTTACAGTTGGCTTTACTGTACCTGAGTAGAAGCAAAAGCCAGCTCAATAAAGTTCCAGATTTCATAGGTCCTGCCGCGGACTTTGTGTGGAAGGAAAGCAAAGAGAATGTAGTGTAAGCCAAAGAGCGACACCAGGAGGAAGGATGACTTGGCAAGTTTCCTGTTGTTTGAAGAATAACAGTGTATGAACAATTAGAATTAAAGTGAGAAAGTCTACAAACCTCTTTGAAAATATCAGACAAATAATAATACACAGACCACTGGGATATAAAGGAAAAAATAAAAACCTTTGATCAAAAAGAGCAAACTTAAACACAAATGGACCTCAAATCAAAACTGAAGCAGATGTCGGCCCTTTTGCCCATTTTTAGAATATAAGCTAACATTTTTTTAAATTGATCAAAAGGTTGAGTGACACAGAAACTCCGCAACACCGATTCATCCCGAATGTTAAAGATGAACGTACATGTGTTTTCTTCTCCAGGTTCTGTGAGTCAGGGCATTCGATTTTAAATAAAATAACACATCTAGCTGCAAACTGCAACACTGTAACTGCTCAGCTGCACAAATTCACCTCAGCAGCTTGATCTGACTATGTTATGAAGCAGTCTCACCTCCACCTCAACCCCAACACCAACAACATGATCTGATCATCCGGGACATAATAATGTCCCAGATGCATCTAATGGATAAAGTTCATATTGCTCAGATTCAATTATCTGACTTAGTCCCACTTTAAAGAAAACAACAAAGCACAAATGTTATCACTGTGACAGGAGTATGAAGGAATCCAGTGGCTAACTCATGTCTTTCAAACACTTCTTCCATTGCTACAGTGGTTAAACCCGACATAGTCAAGTAGGACCTGAATGATTATCTTATACACATGCAGCTAGAGCTAAGTGGGGAAGTAGCTCACCTTTTATGGTGGGCTTACTGTGGTGTATAAACCCTCAAAGTAATGCATTACTGTAATCATATTGCATTTGTCTACAATGTAAAAATTTATAACAAATACTAAATTCAGGAATCACATTATAGTTACTAATAAAAAAGTGCTGCTGCTGCTTTTGTGTTTATCTGAAGTTGCATAGATAGTAGGGGTGCAACGATACACAAAATTCACGGTTCGGTTCG
>NW_024582733.1:546608-554338 GCF_018398535.1 Haplochromis burtoni
ATACATATGCGTACCGAACCGAAAGCACTGTATCGAACGGTTCAATATCGATACGAATATCGTTGCACCCCTAATAGATAGTTAATAAACAGTTACAGCCACAGAATAAAGTATTGTACAAATATGTGTGTGGATGGGTGAATGATGCCTGTAGCAAACTTTTCTCTCCAAGTGTCAGTCCATTTGCTACTTTCCAACCTAGAGCAGGCTTAGATGTAATTAAATTTGCTCTTGTCACCATAACGTTTTCCGAGCGTTCTGACTTAGGTGGAAGCTTTATGGTATTACTAAGATCTAAGGTGCTAAAAAGAAAAAGATTTGTGAGCATTTGAAAAGTTTAGTGTTACACTGTTAACTGCAAGTGCCCAGGTACTATTACAAAGTAAAGGTAATGTAATGATTCACAAATTACTTTCTACATCAGTAAATCACATGGGTGTTTAAATGCAAATTTAAAACATATGAGTAATATTTCATACTTTTATTTGACTAGTGATACGAACACTGGACCTGTTTAATCAATGTTACTGAACTATGAGCATTTTTTTGAATAAAAGAGGCTTTTCTTATTTTCTGCTAGGTGAACTGAAACCAATTACTTCTTCCACCTAAAAGCCAGATTAATCTTTATACACTCATCAAATGCATCACCGCAACTTCTCTGCCTTCAACACGTCAGTGAAGAATGTCTGAGCACTCAAAGCGCTTTATACAACTAATTCATTCATCCAATCACACATTCTTCTAAGCTCTTAAGTGCTCTATCTAACATTCATACACCATTCACACTCTGATGGATGCATGGGAGAGCAACATGGGGTTGGTATCTTGCCCAAGGATACTTGACATGCAGACTGGAGCAGACTGGGATCGAACCACTGACCGTGGCTGACCTGCTCTACCACCTGAACTACAGCCACCCCACACATACAGTTTGTATGCCCTCTATCTCATTTCTTGCCTTCAGCAAACAAACGTTGGAGTAAAAGGTTTCATTGAAACAACGTTTTGCACCACCCAGCTTCTTTAATTCAATTGGGTTTTATTTTATTCATATAGTGCCAAATCACAACAACAATTGCCTCAAGGCGCTTCAGAGTCTCTTTCACATAATAGCTGGTTAGCTTTGACTGGGGCCATTTCACAGTTCTGTGGAATAGAAAACTGAAGTAAGTCACTCACCTGTAGTGATTGAATTCATTGCCGGGCATGTCTTGTGTCCTTAGCTTGGCCACCAGTATTTTTAGGATACACAGGAAGAACAACAAGTTCACCTGGAAAACAAAGCAGGCAGAGCTTCAGCTTCAGGCACTGCTCCCTGGGATGAATGATGCTTTCACACAATTATTAGAAACTGCTGCCTTGCTACAGTGTAAACACTCTTTATTGGATCTCTGCTTTGTTGTTTTTGATGTGACTGTTTCTATGCTTATCGTATTTACAGCCATACAGAAATTATAATACTAAAGATCCACCACAACTTTCTGTGAATGGCTGTCAAGTGATTGCCGGAGATTGGTGGCTGCTGTTTGGGGGAATCAGTTGGAAAGAGTGTACTGCACCAACATTCTCCTTATACAAGGAAGAACCTGACTTGTCTGGCCATTCCATTTTCATGGAATTATACAGGGAGTGCAGAATTATTACGCAAATGAGTATTTTGTCCACATCATCCTCTTCATGCATGTTGTCTTACTCCAAGCTGTATAGGTTCGAAAGCCTACTACCAATTAAGCATATTAGGTGATGTGTATAATGAGAAGGGGTGTGGTCTAATGACATCAACACCCTATATCAGGTGTGCATAATTATTAGGCAACGTCCTTTCCTTTGGCAAAATGGGTCAAAAGAAGGACTTGACAGGCTCAGAAAAGTCAAAAATAGTGAGATATCATGCAGAGGGATGCAGCAGTCTCAAAATTGCAAAGCTTCTGAAGCGTGATCATCGAACAATCAAGCGTTTCATTCAAGATAGCCAACAGGGTCGCAAGAAGCGTGTGGAAAAACCAAGGCGCAAAATAACTGCCCATGAACTGAGAAAAGTCAAGCGTGCAGCTGCCAAGATGCCACTTGCCACCAGTTTGGCCATATTTCAGAGCTGCAACATCACTGGAGTGCCCAAAAGCACAAGTTGTGCAATACTCAGAGACATGGCCAAGGTAAGAAAGGCTGAAAGATGACCACCACTGAACAAGACACACAAGCTGAAACGTCAAGACTGGGCCAAGAAATATCTCAAGACTGATTTTTCTAAGGTTTTATGGACTGATGAAATGAGAGTGAGTCTTGATGGGCCAGATGGATGGGCCCGTGGCTGGATTGGTAAAGGGCAGAGAGCTCCAGTCCGACTCAGACGCCAGCAAGGTGGAGGTGGAGTACTGGTTTGGGCTGGTATCATCAAAGATGAGCTTGTGGGGCCTTTTCGGGTTGAGGATGGAGTCAAGCTCAACTCCCAGTCCTACTGCCAGTTTCTGGAAGACACCTTCTTCAAGCAGTGGTACAGGAAGAAGTCTGCATCCTTCAAGAAAAACATGATTTTCATGCAGGACAATGCTCCATCACACGCGTCCAAGTACTCCACAGCGTGGCTGGCAAGAAAGGGTATAAAAGAAGAAAAACTAATGACATGGCCTCCTTGTTCACCTGATCTGAACCCCATTGAGAACCTGTGGTCCATCATCAAATGTGAGATTTACAAGGAGGGAAAACAGTACACCTCTCTGAACAGTGTCTGGGAGGCTGTGGTTGCTGCTGCACGCAATGTTGATGGTGAACAGATCAAAACACTGACAGAATCCATGGATGGCAGGCTTTTGAGTGTCCTTGCAAAGAAAGGTGGCTATATTGGGCGCTGATTTGTTTTTGTTTTGTTTTTGAATGTCAGAAATGTATATTTGTGAATGTGGAGATGTTATATTGGTTTCACTGGTAAAAATAAATAATTGAAATGGGTATATATTTGTTTTTTGTTAAGTTGCCTAATAATTATGCACAGTAATAGTCACCTGCACACACAGATATCCCCCTAAAATAGCTAAAACTAAAAACAAACTAAAAACTACTTCCACAAACATTCAGCTTTGATATTAATGAGTTTTTTGGGTTCATTGAGAACATGGTTGTTGTTCAATAATAAAATTATTCCTCAAAAATACAACTTGCCTAATAATTCTGCACTCCCTGTAGTGAAACTTGAAAAAGTGTGATCCAAACCAGAAACCGTGAAATCTCGTCTTCAAAGTTCAAATTGCACCTGAAGTTTGTTACCAACACATTTCACAGATACAACTTGTACTGTGAAGGCGAGTGTTCTCCATTTCTGGTTTGTGTTGCACTCTTTGCACTTCCAATACTATTTGGTCAGTAGATTGTAGGTCCTTGCAAACTTCTGGTGTCCTTAACAACCTGCTAGTGTCCAGAGCAATCACAAGGAAGCTTTCGGAGCATGCAATCATTTTTTTACAGAAAGATCAACATAAGGAAGAACTGACTATAATGAAGAGTAGAACGGGAAGTCTGAGAATCCACCAGATCCATTCACTCCTTCTCATCTCCCAGCAACTTAAGAGAGGAAACATAAACAAACAAAATGTCAGTGACAGTAACTGGTCACAGTAATTGGTCAGGATTTCAAGCTACTGAATTTAATATATGGCCAAAAATATCTAGACACAAAATATTTACAGTTGATCCCACCAACCTATATGTGGTAGTTTAACATTCCCAAACCCAATCCAATCAATCCCTAACTGTGGAGAATAACATTAAGTATCCTGCTTTTAAAGGGATATATAATAATAATAATAATAATAATAATAATGATGGTGATGATGATAATAATAATAATAATAATAATAATAATAATAATAATGCAGACCATAAGTTAGTCATAGATATTTTCCATAATTTTACAAACACTGAAGGTTCTCAGCTTTTCTACTCGTCCCCTTTTTGTATAAAGCTTCTGATCTTCCAATTTAGTCTGTTGCTGATACAGATGCATCCTGTCTCAGACGTACGATGGAGTATGAGGGCCACATTAAGAAAAAAAAAACAAGATCATTTTGAGAATTAACTCAAAATTTGGAGATTAAAATCAAAAATCTCTTATGAGAAAAAAGCTGAAATACTATTTTGGGAGGAAAAAGACAAAAAAAATCTTCTCTGGGTTAGTAAAATTGTACTTTAGAATCAGTTATAGTAACAAGAAGGGAAATTATTCCTCTTTTAGCACTTATATATGTATTTACCCATAAATTGAGCACTCCAGTTTTCAACAATTGGTGAGGGTGTACTCAGAATAGCGCTATCCACCCACAGTAAACTTTGTAGTTTATTTCTAAATGAAATATTCCAAAATGTTATATTGGGCAGAAAATTAAAAGGATGAATTAATGATTTTACTTTATACACAAATTATGACGGTGCATTTTTCTAATAGGACAGTCTGTATCTGTGACATTGTTGCTCATAGATCTACCAGTTACATCATGCTTGCTTTAACATTGTTTTTCTTTCAAAACCTAAAGTTTTTCATTTTGCAAGCGGGCAGCTGACCCACAAATGTATGTATTACTGTAGGGTCTACCTTACAATATAAAGCGCCTTGAGGTGACTGTTGTTGTGATTTGGTGCTGTGCAAATAAAATTGAAGTGAAACTGAATTGAAAAGATTATTACCTGGTTATTAATTTGTTATTAAATTTTTAAAAAACCAGCTTTGTGTTCTGCAGCTCTGTTTCCTGCCTATTACACAGAAACTACCGAAGGTAACTGAGTGGTAACAATTACCACATTATTAGAGTCTTGTTTCCCCTTGCTCCTTACTATTACCTCTTTATTACTGACTTGTAATAGAAAGTGCTACCAAATATTTTTATTGACGTGGTGCTAATATTCCTTCATACAAGAGAGATGGGTCATGTAACAATCTTCATTCTGAATTTCATCACCATCTCACTCAAAGTTGCTAATGACAGCACTTAATATGGCCATAAATTCCTGTATTTTAAATAACAGTTTGATATTTGAAATGAAGAGAAATCCTAGGAATCAGAAGAAAGGGAGGTATTTATTCCCAGCATGTAATCATTTTATATTTATTCCTTTAATGTCCAAAAACATGTGATCATGTGTACTGTTTGTACTATACAGTTTAATATGTGTTGAGCTTACCCTTCATCTTCATGGAGGTACTTAGCAAAACTCCAGCCACTCATGATAATCACTGGAGAACCTGGAAGACGAGAGAAACGTTAGCGTTTACCTTCTGCTATTATCAATAAGAGGACTATATAGATCAGCAAAATACTGACATCCAAATAAACAGAGTGAAACAAAGAAAAATAATAATAAAGAATAGTAACAGTGACTGCTACTGAGCTGTCATACCCCAGCCAAGGATGATGTACCACGACAAGTGTTTCCTCTGAGAGAACAGCGAGGCGCTGACAAGTTTGTACAGGTAGTAGCCCTCAGCCAGCAGCCAGCTGTAGTTGGCCATGATGCAGTAGTTAGACAGCACAGTGGCAAATTTACAACTGACCTTCAGGGGGCAGCAGAGGGCAGAGAGAAGATAAGCAGGTGTCTGGCACAGTGCACACAGTGTAACTCAGCGTTATCATGGTCATCTTGAAGCATTCTCAATCATCCAGGTGAGTAAATCTCCAAAAGTTGTTTCTGTTCATCTGGATGTTTTCAGTGGGAGAAACATTTCGTCATCATCCAGGTGACGTCGTCAGTCTCAGCTGACTGCAGGTTTCAATCTTATAAACAGTCTGTTTATAAGATTGAAACCTGTGAAAACCTGTGAAAACCTGTGAAAACGCTACGTCCAGATGAACAGAATCAACTTTTGGAGGGTTATCATGGCCACATAAAACTAAACTAAAACTAGATTTTAAAAAGAAAAGATGACAGCTGAAACATCATTCACTGATACATTAGTGTTTCTACAGTATTTTAAACATTAACACATTTGGTAACAACTGATAAATATTGCCAAAAACTCGACTCTTGCCAAAAATGACCCACAAACGAGTTCTGTTGTATTATGAGTTCTGACCTGTGGTAGAAGATGAATATTGCCCATTTTAATCCACCACACACATTATGCTAGGTGGTACGTGGACCCAAAATATAATACAATATAATATTATATAAATATAATAACTCCCCAAATTACATTATCAGTTAGATCTCTCACAGGTGACGTGAATCAGTTGTATAAAGACATACATGCTCGTTTTAACTGGTGATTCTAAATTGGCATTATATAATCATATAGTGATTATATTATATACAGTGGGTTATAGAAGTACAGCTTGCTGACATTTTCACTGCAATACTTGGACTTGTGGTCTATTTATATGTTGCATCTGAATTCTTCCTCCAGCACTTATCTACTTGTGCTGGTGTAATCTAATGTTATAGCTGTTGCATCATCTCCTGAGGATTCGTCTCCTCCTTCTTACACTAATCATTGCTGTCAGAGGTTTTTCTTGTGATACAGATGGGCGAGTGTGCAACTGTTCTTCGGAAACATGCCAGAAATATGCGATGCTCAGCTCTAAACACTGTAGGTGAGGAAAAAGCTCAGCGAAAAACTGATCAGTGCAGCTAATCTTAGTGTGATTCATCTTAATATTTTCCTCCAAAAACCTTGGCTGTGACAGGGCCAGACAAAGAGCAATCCTGGAGGCTTGATTTATTGCACTGTGTACCCTGCCCGGGACAGGGTCACCAGGTCCCTACCCTGGAGCTTGGCCCGGCGTAGAGGCTCCAGAGTGAGGGTCTGGTGACTGAGCCTTAATCCGTATGGCCTGACCAGGCTCTGTGTCCATTCTCCTATGGGTCCACTACCACAGGAGTCTATAGGGGTTTGGTACTCTTTGGATTGGGTGGCAGTCAGAGGCAGGGGTCCTGGCACACTGATGCCCAGCTTCCAAAACTGGCCTGTGGCACACGGAACGTCACCTCTCTGGTGGGGAAGGAGCCTGAGCTGGTGTGTGAGGTCGGGAGATACCGACTATATATAGCTGGGCTCATCTCAGCGCATAATTCTGGCTGTGGAACAAGGTTTCTGGAGAGGGATTGGACTCTTTTCCACTGAAGATCCCCTAGGTGAAAGGTGGTGGGCTCCTCAGGATTCGCTGCATGCATATTGGGGTTTTCCCTGGTGGACAAGTGGGTAGCTTCCCTGCGCCTCAGAGTCAGGGAGTGGGTCCTCATGTTGTTTTTTCCTCTGTGCCAAATGATGGTTCACTGTACCCAGGCTTCTTAGAGTGGCTTTGTTGTGTGAAGGACTCTAATCCACGGACTCCCCTGTTCTGCTGGGGGTCTGCAGGGTCACCCACATGGGAAGTGATAGTGTGATCTGGGAGGAGTGTGACTGAGAGAAACGGCCTATCTGATCTGCGATGACTCACTTATGACTGGGGCTGAGGTCACTGACATTGAATGTCCTTCACTGACATTCTTGAAGGAGATTCAAAGCTCTTCTTTGCATGTTTCTGCCTTTTGCTCCATTCTCCCTAAACATGATCGCACTTCAACACTTGTGTTCGCTCGCTCTGTGGTAGAGTATCACTTCCTGTTCCTGCTCAAACACAGTGGTGTTTCTGAGTAGCTTATTTGCTTAGCAATTTAATTAACAACTTTTAAATACATTCTTTTTCATAGTATAATCTTCACGTGCTTCATCCGAAGCACACTTTCTGTGTACTCACTAC
>NW_024582733.1:563206-597681 GCF_018398535.1 Haplochromis burtoni
CCTTCCCACTGTCGCCAAAGTGCTTGCTCATAGGGGGTCATATGATTGTTGGGTTTTTCTCTGTATCTATGAAGCGCCTTGAGGCGACTTTTGTTGTGATTCGGCGCTATATAAATAAAATTGAATTGAATTGAATTGAACAATGCTGAGGTCTGCGCTCCGGGGAGGCTAAACCCTGACTGATATTTTTTCAATGTGTGTTTGTGTTGGCAGTGTGTTTGAGATCATTGTCATGCTAAAATATGAACTTGCTGCCAATCAGACTCTTTCTACAAGGAAACAGATGGTGGATCAAAATCTGACAGTACTAAGTTCATAATTCCCTAAATTTTGACAAGATCCCCAACAACCCCAGTCTGAAATGAACCAACCACGGCACAGCGTCCACTATCTTTTACAGATGACTCTTACTGTTGTGCCTCTTTCCTGATCTCTTGGGATTTATCACTCCATAAAACCCACATTTATCTTTAATAGTTTTCAAAATTTTCATGTTCAAATTCAGCCTCAGATTTCAATTTGCAAAAGAAGAAAAGAAAAAATAGCATGAAAGTGTGCAAACCTTTTAAAAAGTATATCTTAAAAACTATAAGATATCATTCTAAAATGAAAAACAATCATTATAAACTCTATGATCAAACTTTAAATATTTTATTCAGATCAGAGATGGTGCAGCAGAAAATATTCTAAAAATCTGAGACTGAAGGTCTTGAAATTGAAAAACACGCAAACATTTAACAAAATTATTCTCTGATTTATAAAAGTCCACGATTTTGTTCCATCTACTCGTATTTTTGTTTTTGCCATACAACGCGTCATATTTGCTCAGTCAGCATGAAAATGAAATAAAAGTGTCATGTTCTTCATTTTGTATCCAAGAATTTCATATTAAATGCTTTTCAGCGATGTACCATTCAGAAATGGTCACTATAGTGGTGCAGAGCTTGAATCCATAATCTATTTACATTAAACACTTTCTATCTATGACACAAACACAGTAGATAAAAACTGGGGAAAAGCCATGATTGGTGGATAACTTGCTCTACTTCCTGAGGCACAGCAGTGAGCACAGGATCAACAGTTGATGCTGTGAAGTAGTAAACTCATTTTTCAGTATCACCCACTTGCATTAATTGAAGAACTTGAAGAAAAAAGTGGCACAGCATTATCTGAATGTGTCTGTCCCCACATGTTAAATGTTAATGTCTTGTCTTGTTTAACGTCTCACGTTACCAAGTCACAACATAGCATGTGCCCTCTCTCTCTCTTTGTTAAGACAAAAACAGAAAGTACCGTATAGATGTGACAGTGAAAACTGTCTTCATTTGAGAACAGAACTGCATCCCTGATAAAGATGAGTACGGCTCGGAAGATGAAGGAGAGGAAGAGCTGGACATGGATAAAGTTGCGTGTGCAGTGGAGCCTCCTGAGGATTGTGGGACACAGACATGGATCAAATGTTATAATCGTTCATGTTATTTGATAACATGTATATCATAGATAATGTAAATGTGTATATACATGCATATATTTGGTGGTGATAATATATACATGTTAAATTATAAATTATGTATTGAGAATAGATTATTTAACCCTCTTAGGTCATCGTCACTGGTAAACCTTACCATAACAAAAAAGTTACATTTTTGTTTGTAACCTTTTGGGCTCTACTTCTACTCCAATGAAAAGAAAAAAAAAAACAGTAATTATTGACAATTATTAACTGACACTTATCGAGTATTTACATTTTTCCACAAACGTTCTTTGCTTTTCTGCAACAGATATCAAAAGCTACGGTCAAGTTTAGGGTTTGGAGCTCAGACGGTTAATGTGACAACTGAAGTCTTCATGATTTAAGAGTGATTAAACGTGCTAATTTCTTCTTCTTAGTGAAGTCATCAGTTCATAGATCAAATATATTGTAATAAAAATATATTGTGAGGAATTCCCTATGTTGCATTCATTTCTCCCACAACAAAATTTCTTTATTTCTTCATCGTATTTGTGGCATTTCAGATAAAGTGGAGATTCAGATGCAGCACTGTGTTATTTTGCAACGCTGCAAATGTTTGACTCACAGTAATGACGATTTGTAGTTGGACCTTTAATTACATGTTTTATTATTAAAAGAAAATTATTGTTAAGAAAATAATTATATTGAGTTTTACTAAAAGGGCAAAAATCAGTCATCAACACTTGGGCCATATATGCTTACAGTACATAACCATTTGTAAAGTATAGATAAGTTAAGGATTATAAATCTACCCTCTGGATCTATAACTGTGATCTGTAATGATTGTGCTAAGCTAAAAGGTTTGTTGAAGCCTGCAGACTCGAATACTGTCCAGGATACTAAGCATAAGCAAGTCTCAGTTGAAAATGGCGGATGATCAAACTTCCACACTGCACATGTGCAAACTCAGAAGTACCTATTAGGACAATCCTCTTTAAAATGAAGTGCTCTTCATTTTAAATGAACTTTTTACATTGGATTTAATTTACTGCATTTTGTTGTAAATCTTATGTTGTTAATTAAATTCAAAACAACATACTTGTGTTTAAAGTTAAAAATCAATTGGTGGCATTAGTTTTAACATAATACATTTACATAATTCTACCAACATCAGTGTGTCATTTCTTAGAGTGTACTACTCAGCCAACTCTTCCCTCTTTTTCTACAAACGCTTCGCAAATCTACCTTTGCCTGAAGCACTTACCAGTGAGTTGCATAAAAGGTGAGATGCATTCATCAGAGTATAAATGTGTGTGAATGTTGGATAGAAAGCACTTAAGCATAGGAAAAGTGCTTGTGTGAATGGGTAAATGAGGCATGTTGTATAAAGCACTTTGCTCTGGGAGAGTAGAAAAGCACTATATAAGAATCAGTCCATATACCAGACATGCTAAAATTGTTTTCATGGTTCAGCTCTTATCATTTAAAGCTTTAACCTCCTAAGACCTGAACTCTTCCACGGCATGCATTTTTAATATCTCTTTGATATTTGGGCTGATTGGGACCCGATCAATGTAAAAACAAAGAAACACCAGATTTTTTTTTTACCCAATTTTTGTTCCTAAGAAAAATGAGAGCCACGTATGAGGACATTCGTTTTAAAATTTGATGGAACAATGGTAGTATAATGTCCTCGTAAGTGGATATCAGGCCCTTGTAGAGCAAAATTGAGTATTTTGGTCTAGACAACCCAAAATGTGATGCCCACATATGTGGACGCCAGGTCCTAGGAGGTTGAAGTGGGCACAGGTGGTGTTGAAAATTAGACAAAAAAAATCAACCACAGATACAGGTTCTCTTTTTTTTCTATAGACTTTTAGATTTTGGCTGGACAAATGGGATGAGAGCAGAGGAACCTCCAGGATGCTGTGTTCATAGTTTAAATGATGAATTAAGACCAGAGTTAGTTGCTAAGGATCTCCATAAATCACTTGATGCTCTTGTTTTCAAAACTTTTTTCAAAAAAAGTGCTAACAAATCAGTATACTTACATCATTGACAAATAGCATAAGTCATTTTATGAGTTAAAAATACTTACACTGTACTTAAATTACTTACACTGTGCTTAAATTTCTTGCAGTGCTATTTGTGTCCTGAAAAATACCTCAAAGTTATACAGCCTGCACCCCAGTACAGCATACTTACAGTGTAAGATGGGGAAGTATTGTTTGCTTTTCCAGAAATTACCATGAAATTATGAAGTAATCAACACGCACTTAAAAATACATATGATGTTTTAAAATTACTTACAATATAAGGTGTTTTTCTTCTTTTTTTAAAATTCATTTAAATTCAAATGAAATTACATTTAGTTACAGGGTACTTAGGCTACGTTCACACTGCAGGCGAAAGCGCATCAAATCCAATTTTTTTGACCCTCTGCGACCCATCTATCCGATCATGGTGTGACAGTGTGAACGGCACAAATCCGATATTTTTAAATCCGATCTGGGTCACTTTCGTATGTGGTCCTGAATCCGATACATATCCGATGTCTCAGAAAGCGACTGCTGTTTGATGGTCAAGTCGCATTAAATCCGTCTTTTATGTCACTGACACAAGACAGACGCCAATTATCAGCGCCAGAGAAGACATCGCGAACGCTTTCTGACCATCCGGTGAAACTGCTGGGAAGACAACGTTGGAGAAACGTGAACATTTTATTTGTCCTGTATAATCTGCAGATTCTGACAGAAATCTGCAGCTATCCTTTGAAGCACCGCTCCTCTAAAACAGCAATAAGGATCATTATTAGGTTATTTACATTATTATGTAAATAACCTAATAACTTAAAGCAAAAATCGGGAAACATGAAGTCCGAAGTCTTTATATTAAGGCCATCAGTCAAACAATACTGTTTGTTCTGGGTCTAAACAGAGCGCGTTGTGTGTGACGTCTTCTTTTGCGCATGCGGGCCGCTTTGAGCGTTCACACTAGAGCGCGTTTGCTGTCGCATTTTATTTGTAGTGTGAACGAGCAGACAAAAAATTCAGATTTGATCAAAAAATCGAAATTGAGCATTAAGACCTGCAGAGTGAACGTAGCCTTAGTCATGGCCCTAATAGCTCTTATAATGTAAATGTCTTATAATAAATCAAATAACTACTTTCTAATAAAATCCGTAATAATTGTGCCTCACACACAGTTGGTAAAGTAACAGACAGTGTTGTACGCAGATATTGTTGTTTGTTAATTCTCTCATCACTGACCTCAGAAGGGAGAGAATAGCAACAGCTGTGATGAGGAAGACAAGGGAAACACTGTAACCCACAGAGTACATGATTCTCACAAACAGGAAGTACCTCTGGGAGCTGTGCATCTGGGAAAAACATGAATATATCCAGTGATTTCAGCAGCAGCAGATTTTTGCATGACTATGTATCTATTTATCTCATTGGACGAAAGGCAAGAATATTTTTGGTATCATAACTTTCTCTCATCCTAATCAGAAAATCCCCACAACACTGCCATGTAAACAGGATTAATTCAAACTGAACTGGCAGCCCTCACCCTGCATCTGCAGGGTTCCTGCACGTTCCTTCTATGTGCGGAGAGTGTAAGAAGAGGCAGAGGAAGACAGAAGACTAAGGCTACGTTCACACGTACACGCAGATTTTTCTATGCGTTTGCACCTTTTGTCCCCTTGTAAACGGCGTTTTCGGTCACTGAAAACGGAAAATCTCCATTTTCAAAAAAACAGAATAACGAGGGGATGGGAAACAAAAGGAAAACACAGCTGGAACTAATCTGACACAACGAGAAAGGGAGGAAGCAAAACTGAACACTTTGAACACAGGACAAGGGATTATCAAAAAAATAGGAAACATGAGACACAAACTAAGAAGCGGGCTTGACACAAGGACTGGGAGGAAACAGACATGGGGACATAACCGAGTGGGGAGACAGGTTTTGTTACTGCCCCCCTTCAGTTAGTTCGATGGGTGACTGAGTACTACAGCATGAAAGGAAGAAGGAAGAGGCTTACTTCTAGAGGAAGGCTTTCATTAAAGCCATACTCGCATGCTATATCATGTGGAGGGTAGGGATCAGTCCAGCCAAGCTCTGTGCAGTTCCTGAAAACTTGCCCTACAGAAATGGAACACATATATACAATGTGTTTTATTGTTAACACATAAAAAACAATAGCAGAAATTTAGGTTTTTTTTGTAATATATAGGATAAAGGTTAATCTAGTTCAACCCCCTGGAGACAATGAGTGTGTGAATCTAATTATACCACAATCCAAGAGGTTCACTCCAGCTCACCGCGGCCATCAAGGTAAGACCTAAAGTATCTAACATCCCTGTGTTGTTGTTTCTTTGTTGTCAGGAGTGTTGGTCCAGGATCAACATTGCAACTGAACAATCATGTCTTTGTGATGCCATTACTGTGCAATGTGGGGGAAAATGTACTTGTTTATAGAAAACTCTTTTCTGGTAGAAATAGTAAGCATTTCAAGTGTTTTCTTTATTAATTTATACAATATATTAATATATTTATGATACATATAACAAATATATTGTGAAATCGGTTGTGCTGTTATATTAAACTTATGTTAGTTTATTCATGTTTGTTTTAATAACATTAGCTTGTTTCTTGGTTAATGCTAACTGAATGCTCAGACAGCATCACTGGTAAATTGTGATACTGATTCTAGACTTACATTATTAATATGATGTAGAAACTACAGCAACACAAGGATATCAAATCATGTGACTAACATAGCCAAGCTATGAGTTTAAAAATATGCACTACTGTATGGCCCTACTACTAACCAGTGGTGTGTAGAAATCCAGGACATGGCTGAGACACAACATCTCCAACTGCAGCATGGGGCCAACAGTTAACATGGTCCCACCATCCCCTGCATTCTGTCAAAAAAAGAAAATCAAATTTTCAAAGAAAATCAAATTTCACTTTGTTCACAGCTCAGGTGATTGCTAAAGCACAGCGTGGGTGTGGGAGGAGTTTGGTGAGGCCATGGAAACAGACTTTTGGCTTGAGGCAATTCTGGTGCAGGTGGAGTGCTGGCAACTTCAACTAGTTGGATGGTGGAGGGAATACTTTGATGACCTCCTTAATCCCACTGACACATTTTCTGTAGAAGAACTCAAACATCACTGGGGTCAAGGTCACTGAGGTAGTTTGATGGCTGGGCCCCTGGATGAGGTTTTCCCTGAGTTCCTTAACACTCTGGCTGTGGTAGAACTGTCTTGTTGACACACCTCTGCAATGTTGCATGGCGATCTGGGGTGGTGCCCGTGAAATGAGAGACTTGAGTGATAGTTTCTATATTTAAGAAGGGGGACTGAAAGGGTGTGCTCCAACTAGAGGGAGACGGCTCTCCTCAGCCTCCCTGGGAATGTTTGTGCTAGGGTAAAGGAAAAGAAAGTTTGTCCATTAGTCGCACTTCAAATCCAGGAAGAACAATTTGGTTTTCATGCTGGACCAGTTCTTTATTGAACTCACACATTTTCAAGTGTTTATGGGAGTTTGGCCATCCAGTCTACATGAGTTTTGTAAACTTGGGGGTGGCATTCAACAGCATCCCTTGGGGTATACTTAGGTGGTGCTTAAGGACTATGGGGCCCGTTACAAGCTACAACCGTGTACAATTGTGACAAGAGCTTGTCTGAAATGCCAACAATAAGAGGGATTCATTTCTGGTGAGGTGCCCTTTTTTAGTGAATTTCTAGGTGAAGCCAAGTGACTGAAGGCTTACGCGTTGGTGGCCTCATCATCTCATCTGTCCCTTTTTTGTAGATGATGTGGTCTTGTTGGTTTCATCAGGTAGTGTGAGCATCGAGCTCACACTGGAGCGATTTGCAGTCTATTGTGAGAGAACGGGAACGAGAATCAGGTCTGAGTTCATAGCGGTCAGCCAGAAAAGGCTGGAGTAGCCACTTCGTGTAAGAGAAGAGTTTCTTCTCCAAGTGGAGGAGTTTAGGTATCTCATTTGATCATGAGTGAGAGATCCTGACAGATGGATTGGATAGTGACCGAAAAACAAGTCGGGGAGATTAACTTTCCTCAAAGTTTTTGCTGGGCTTTCCTCTAGAGAACAGAAAGAAAAGTGAATAGTTCAGTGTGGCTCATTCAAGACAGGCTCAGAGTAGAGCCACTGCTCCTCCACATCGCAAGGTAGTGATGTGCGGATCGATCCTGAAATATCGATTCCTCCGATACCAGTCATTTATGTTCTAGAATCGTTTCTCACATTAAAATATCGATATTTTAGTAATTTAGGGTTAATTTGTAGTTTATCATTAACAGGAAAACAGAGGAAAGAAACTATAACATTCGGATTGTCTACATTCAAAGGAACTACTTCCTCTTCCGCCTTTCATAGTCATGTGCGAAATACGGCTGTATAAATGTCTCGCAGCCCCTTGGCGTGCGCACTCACGACAATGGCTGAGCGTAATTGTGCGGATGTATTTTACCTCCACAATCAGCTGAGACGTGGTTTGCAATAAATGTGGCAAAAAAGTGCTCCAAGAGTGAGGTGTTGTGGCCATACTTGCCAACCTTGAGGCCTCAGAATTAGGGAGACATTCAAAAGGGCTGTTTGGGGGGATAAATATATTTTACAGTGTTTATTTATCGGATAAAATACGTTAAATGTCACCGTTATTATTGGCTGGCCCGGAAATAGCAGGGGTCCAAATTCAGAGGCTGCTTCCACCTGAGGACCCGGCATTCTCGGTCTAAAGAAAGTGTCACGTATACGTCACGAGCTCCCTCGGTGGAGTGAAACTCTGCCGTCTGCTCCTTGCTCTCTAAAATATAACCGGGCGCTGACGTAAACTCTCGACCGTCTCTCACTTCTGTTTAATCATTTTCTGTTTGACGTTTATTCAGCTGTGTGAAAACCCCGGAGGAACCCTCCCGAGGGATTAATAAAGTTTAATTTAATTTGATCTAATCTAATAACTTTAATCTCAGCCAAACCGATTTACTCACGAACAAATAAAACACTGAAAAAGCCAAACAATAACATTTTTAAGTTATCAAAGTGACTTATATATCATGTTTAACCCGAGTGGTGAAAGACCGCGGGGGTTTGAAGACGATGTGTCGGTCGGCTCAGATATTTGAAGTTTACACAGCTACATTCTCACCTGAAAATATGTTAAAAGTTTTTTTGCGACCCAGAAAGAGAAATAAGAGTGATATTAAAACTAAGTAGCTGCCACCATTGTTGGAAACTGGAATTGGCTGGGCTGCACTATGAATTCTGCAATATGGTTTTTCAACTTTGTTGTCTGGGTGGAAAATCTGGAGAAAGGTGGGATTCTCCTGGAAAAATTGGGAGGGTTGGCATGTATGGTTGTGGCAACATCACTAACCTTGTCAAACACCTCAGAGTAAATCATATCACAGAATATGACGAGCGTATGTTGAGACTGAAGAGGAGGACAGGGACAGGTGCTGCTAGGGTGAGAGTCTCTCACGGAGTCTTTTAGTGCTGCAGGCAGGCAAAGTGTTCAAATAGCACAACTTCAGTTTTTTTATTTCTATATGATGAACTCTGCATTATTAAGTGATAAGAACAAGTAATCTGATGTCCTGTAATCATTATGACGCTATAATTTGAGATACAATAAATAAAATCTGTTTTTGTACAAAGTATCGGTATCGGATCAGTATCGTCGATACCACCCTGAATATTACTTGGTATCGGATCGGAAAGGAAATCAGTGGTATCGCACATCACTACCGCAAGGTAACAGTTGCGGTAGTTCAGCCTTCCAACTAGGTCGGCTCCTGGAAACCTCCCGTGTGAGGCATTCCAAACATGTCCTTCTGGGAGGAGGCCCCAGGGTAAACCTAAGGTACAATGGAGCAGAGCGTTCTCACTCCCGAGGCGTAACATGTCGACGTTTTGTCACGTCCCGCGGCGTTCCTGAGGAACGCGAAAGGAGACCTTCGGCGTTCTTATGGTACGCGGCGGGTTATGGCTGGAATCCAGTGCAATGACGCTCCCGCGGTAGTAGACGTTCCAGCCCTGTATTCCAGCCCTAAACCTAACCTTATCCCTAGCCCTGACCATAACCTTATTCCTGGCCTTAACCAGGACGTTAATGATGTTAAATAGCGTGTTTCTAAGCGATTTGAAGAAAAAGAGCGAACATGTGTAGGTTCAGTCCAGACGGTTCTCATATTTCCTCTTTTTCCGAGGTCGTCATTTAGGAACGTGGTGGGTAGCCGAAAACGTAATATGGTGACGATTTGTCACCTAGCGTAAAATGTTACGCTTTGGGAGTGAGAACGGGTTGAATGGAGATATTGAATCTCTTTGATGGCCTGATATATCTCAGTGCTCCGGGGGATACGTTTGATAAGGGGCCTAGGGAGAATGAGGTTTGAGCTTCTCTGCTCAGGCTGCTGCTGCCACCAAATCACAATAACAGGCGCCTTTGGCGTTGTAAAAATAAAATAAAATTGAATTGAATTGCCCCCACAAGGCACCATTGGAGAGATGGAAAAAAGTATTTGGATGGATGGAGGGATAGATAATAATAATAGTCAGGAAAATGTGTAATATGTACAGTACAGACACCTGTTAATTAAAATTGTTCCTTATCTGAACATCTTCCAGGTTTTTGTGTCAAAGAATGTGCAATAAATAAATCCACTGGTACTTACTGTCTATAACTAAACTGAGAAATCATAAGGACCTTTTACTACAATCTATTCATGCAACACTTTTATACTATGCCTCTAAGACACTTTCTTACAGGTTCTTAAGGCATAAACTATCATGCACATACCAATGGATGCATCAAGAGCTGTCAAAGAGACTGAGCTCCCCCACCAGAAATGCCATACCAGGTCGTCATGCAGCCAGACAGAATACTCTCAATGCTGCATCCATATACAGGGAGTGCAGAATTATTAGGCAAGTTGTATTTTTGAGGAATAATTTTATTATTGAACAACAACCATGTTCTCAATGAACCCAAAAAACTCATTAATATCAAAGCTGAATGTTTTTGGAAGTAGTTTTTAGTTTGTTTTTAGTTTTAGCTATTTTAGGGGGATATCTGTGTGTGCAGGTGACTATTACTGTGCATAATTATTAGGCAACTTAACAAAAAACAAATATATACCCATTTCAATTATTTATTTTTACCAGTGAAACCAATATAACATCTCCACATTCACAAATATACATTTCTGACATTCAAAAACAAAACAAAAACAAATCAGCGACCAATATAGCCACCTTTCTTTGCAAGGACACTCAAAAGCCTGCCATCCATGGATTCTGTCAGTGTTTTGATCTGTTCACCATCAACATTGCGTGCAGCAGCAACCACAGCCTCCCAGACACTGTTCAGAGAGGTGTACTGTTTTCCCTCCTTGTAAATCTCACATTTGATGATGGACCACAGGTTCTCAATGGGGTTCAGATCAGGTGAACAAGGAGGCCATGTCATTAGTTTTTCTTCTTTTATACCCTTTCTTGCCAGCCACGCTGTGGAGTACTTGGACGCGTGTGATGGAGCATTGTCCTGCATGAAAATCATGTTTTTCTTGAAGGATGCAGACTTCTTCCTGTACCACTGCTTGAAGAAGGTGTCTTCCAGAAACTGGCAGTAGGACTGGGAGTTGAGCTTGACTCCATCCTCAACCCGAAAAGGCCCCACAAGCTCATCTTTGATGATACCAGCCCAAACCAGTACTCCACCTCCACCTTGCTGGCGTCTGAGTCGGACTGGAGCTCTCTGCCCTTTACCAATCCAGCCACGGGCCCATCCATCTGGCCCATCAAGACTCACTCTCATTTCATCAGTCCATAAAACCTTAGAAAAACCAGTCTTGAGATATTTCTTGGCCCAGTCTTGACGTTTCAGCTTGTGTGTCTTGTTCAGTGGTGGTCGTCTTTCAGCCTTTCTTACCTTGGCCATGTCTCTGAGTATTGCACACCTTGTGCTTTTGGGCACTCCAGTGATGTTGCAGCTCTGAAATATGGCCAAACTGGTGGCAAGTGGCATCTTGGCAGCTGCACGCTTGACTTTTCTCAGTTCATGGGCAGTTATTTTGCGCCTTGGTTTTTCCACACGCTTCTTGCGACCCTGTTGACTATTTTGAATGAAACGCTTGATTGTTCGATGATCACGCTTCAGAAGCTTTGCAATTTTGAGACTGCTGCATCCCTCTGCAAGATATCTCACTATTTTTGACTTTTCTGAGCCTGTCAAGTCCTTCTTTTGACCCATTTTGCCAAAGGAAAGGACGTTGCCTAATAATTATGCACACCTGATATAGGGTGTTGATGTCATTAGACCACACCCCTTCTCATTACAGAGATGCACATCACCTAATATGCTTAATTGGTAGTAGGCTTTCGAGCCTATACAGCTTGGAGTAAGACAACATGCATGAAGAGGATGATGTGGACAAAATACTCATTTGCCTAATAATTCTGCACTCCCTGTACAGGTGAAAATAGAGCAACAGGACCGCTAGTCTTTGATTTTATTTATTTTCTGCTGTGTTTTACTTGCATCTATTTGAAAGAGTGAGTGTAAACACAAAAAATATTTTATTTTATGTGCTGGAATGTGCAGAAAATAGGTTTAAATGTTAAACAAATTTCTTCCAGTCAGAGAATGTTGCATATAATTAAATTTTTGCTTGATGCATAAAGTTAAAAGATTAAAACTAATAAAACAAGTTTTAAAAAGAGACTTTTCCATTTGATTACATTTTGTATGATGGATTATGTAGAAAAAGTAGAATTGGGCTGAAAGATCTATCGCTTTATCACCTATTCAGGTTGTAAATCATGTTTTTAAAAAGTAACTAAGTAACTAAGTAATTAATTACTTTTGAAAATAAGTAATCAGTAAAGTAACGGGATTACTTTTTGGGGGAAGTAATCAGTAATTAGTTACTGATTACTTTTTTCAAGTAACTTGACCAACACTGAAAGGGACAAGTTACCTAGGGTTTTATTGTGCATGTTTTGCTGTGTTTTACTATTTTACTATTTTAATATTGACGTCGACATCTGGTTATAGGCAGGTCAAGACATTGTGCTCTGGATGAAGCTCAGGAAGTAGAGATGGTCATCTACTAATCAGAAAGTTGGTGATTTGATCCCTGCATGCTAAATATCCCTGGATAGTAACAAGATAGGAACCCCAGTTTGCTCTTGCTTGCTTCCATCACAGTACTAATGTGTGTACAATGGGATTGTATGAATGGGGGAATGAGGCAAGTTGTATAAACTGCTTTGAGAGCTCAGGTAGAGTAGAAAAGTGCTATATAAAAAATCCATATAGGGGAATACCCCTTGGAATCAAAGACTTGGACCCTTTAAATAGCGAGCTAATCCAAACTTCCTGTATTGGAGCAATGGGCCAATCCGAAGCACAATCTTGGGTTAACAACTCAGTTAGGAATATAATATAATGCCCTTCTATTCCTCTTATTTTTGTAACATATATTCTGGTCAGTGTTTATTTTTCAAAAACACAGTTGTTAGTAAATGAAAAAGCATTGCACATTGTTGGAGCTATTTGTTCTGTTGGATGTTTCGTTGGTCAAACGAAAGGAATCACAACTACACACATAAACATCTTTTTCACTTACTAACAACTGTGTGCCCTTAGACCGCCTTTGCAGATGTGCACAAATTTAAGGAAAGTGTGCATAAAGGGCTTCAAATGTCTTCTAAATAGTCCTCAGATGCTGGGTGGTGGTCTAAGCCCTCACAGGCTTTGTTGAGACTGGAGGTGGAAGTCTGTGTGCCTTTTCTCAGTATTTGTCAGTTTTCATCTTGTGTTCTGCCTGTTCGACTGAGGACATTTTCTAAACACAAGCTAAACCAAACAAAAGATGACAGCTTGACTACTAAATAGTGCCTTTACTGTTAGACTGCTTTCCTCTCCATCAACCTCAAACTTTTTCTCACCAGTGCAGAAGGAGTTACTCTACTCCTTCTCTAGCAATATATACTTTAGAAAATAGACATTTTTCCCTGATTAAATTCTATCTAAGACTTTCTCTAACCTCTAGCTGAATACACGGTCAGAATAAATTAAGACAATTTTATTAAATATATAAAAAAGCTGCTGTTCAGTCAAATGATTTAATAACTAAATATTAATTATTATTTTTATTCATAATAAATTGGTGTCATTCCCCATTAAATTACTAATATGAATATAAAATATAAATATATGCGGCACTTTGCAGAACAATGGACATTGCAAAATCAGAACTGCAATATTATTGCAATATTATTACTAGTGTTGTTGTATGTTGTACTGTGTATGTGACGAATTTAATTAAATATCTCACTTTTATATAATTCAGCTAATTTTTTTGTCAAACACTATCACCGGCACTTCATATGTCAGTTATTATGCAACACCAGATGTAATTTAAAAACTTTTAGGGCGATACAGAGATGGCTCATTAAACATATCTTGTTCGACCTCAGTGATATACAATGTAGGTTTGGTAGGTTTTTCCCCTAAATAATAAACACCTAGAAATGCCACTTTGAGTTTACTTGTCATTTGTGATACTTAGATTAGTTTGATGATATGAAACATATACGTGTGCCAAACATACAAAAAAATAGGAAGTCAGGAAGGTGACAAACATCTATGTTTTCTGTAACATAGTTGCAGTGAATGAGAAGTAGATTTCTTCTCTATATATTCATATCCACCCGAAAAGCCAAAGGAAACTTTCACATTAGCTGTAAATGCTGTTGAATTGTGAATTAATTTATATGAGTAAAAAGAAAAAACAACAACAATGTATTTGCTCCTATCACGACACTAGCAGTGAGCTCCACTCTCCTCACACTTTTCCTGACTTTTCCAACTCAGATTCCATCCACATTTTATCTTGGACATGATGAGCCTTGTGGGTGTTTTCAATTTTACATCAAGTGAAGTGCTAACATAGTTGTGTGGATATCCCCGTCTCAATAAACATATTCACCAATGATTCCTCTCACTTGGGATGTGACTAACCAGTATCGGATCGCTGTTGAAAGTACTACAAAATGTTTTTTGTGAGGTTGTCTTGGGATGTATCATGCTTCCTTGCCTGAGGTTAGCTTCTGTTTCTGGGGATAAGGGTAGGGCATGCTCTCTTATCTTCTCGAGGTAAGCCAGGTTAGGCTTTTTGTGCAAGCTTTTCAGGTGGACTTTAAGGGTCATGGGATTTTTCCGCCTTTAGAAATGTCCCACATATTTGATCTTGTTCCACTACATGACACTTTTATCTGAAACATAGTCAATGGACTGGTTCTTATATAGCACCTTTCTACTCTGAGCACTCAAAGCGGTTAAACTCGTTCATTTACCAAATCACACCCATTCGCACAAGCACTTTTTCTAAGCTTCCAATCTAACATTCACACACACATTCATACTCCAATGGATGCAACATGGGGTTACTATCTTGTCCAAGGATATTTGGCATGAGGACTGGGGCAGACTGGGAATAGTCACATTCAGTGTGGACAGATCGGCAACACAGATGACGTGACTTTCCATCTGCTGGCATAAAGTAGCACAGCAAGAAAACAAACTAGAAACTGGACTTCATATTCACCCTGTTAGGATGCCTGGGTCGTTGACCCAGGGTTTTTGAGTTTATGATATTATTTATACTTTCTAGTTTTTGGTTTCTTTGAGTTCTGTCTTATGGTTTATGTCTCTGTCTTCTTTAGTTGCTCTGTCTCCCCTATCACCTGCATCCCCTTGTCTAGTTCGCGTCTATGTGTATCTTTAGTTCCTATATCCCCGTGTCCAGTCAGTGTTTGTGTCTGCCCTGGTCCCACGTCTCTGTTCCCTCTGTAGTGCCTGCATGTGAGTCTGTGTCTTTGTTCAGTCTGTGTTATGTGTTTCCTGTTTTACTTTGAAGGTCTCTGTCTTATCTCAGTGTGTTCAGTTTATGCTTCTTTGGTCTCGTCAGTTCTAATTTGCCCCAGCTGTGTTTCCCTCCTGTTACCCATTCCCTGATTGCTCCCTCTGTGTATTTAAGCCCAGTGTTTCTCTGTGTCTGTGTCGCAATCTACCGTTTATTTTGCTGTGTGTTTTGCCTGTCCACTGGTGTAAGTTTATTTTGAGTTTTTCTAGTTCTGTCATGTTCAGCATTAAAGCCTTTTTGAGTTCACGTCTGTCTCCGGAGTCTGCACCTTGGGTCCTATTCCTGTCTGCACACAGCCACACCTAACACACCCTAGATTAACATATGATCTCCCCACCCGCCCCCGCAAAAAAAAGACAACCGAACAAAAAACCCACACATTTTCTCTATAAATTCAGTTGACTTTAGTCAGTTTTGTGAATGCTCAATATAGTTTCAGTAAAAAAAAAAATTCTGTGAAGGCTAATTGTTTTTTTCAGTTATTCAAATGTTTTTTACTTCTAGTTTTAATTATTTTGTTCGTTTCGAACGATAATAACCTTGCCTGCAGTTTTTATGACGCTGTCTACCCATCACAGTCACAAACATCTTTATGTTTTTCATAAAGATGTTTGCTATGGTAAACAGGTAAATGGTAAAACAGACTATTACTCATTGCCTTGTTTACACATTCATGCATGTGCTAAAAACTCTGAACATATCAAAGGCAACTCAGGATTCAGTACCTACTCAAAGGATACTTCAATACGCATATCGGAGAAGCCGAAAATAACTTTCAGCCACGTTTACAGTATTATTCTTTAAATAGGCCAGGGATGCCAAATTGTGTCGATATCTCACAACAGAGCAGGACTACTGTTAAAAACATTTAACATGAAGGATGTGTCTGTTATTCATTACTGGACATTACATGATGCCCTTTGGCCCTATGGAACTCTAAAAATGTGTGATGTCCTTGTGTATGCTATGAATCCACCTATCAACAGAACAGCTAATGTAATTTCTCTTCAGTACAATTGTTTCCAGAACCAACCTGGGAGTGGAAACCATGGCAACACAAGATTTTTTTGTACTGCAAATGCTGTTAGCTGACAGATCATGCTATTACCTGCTGCAGTAATGGGGAAAGAGTATGCTGGGTTTCTTCTCAAGTTACCACATTCAGTTAAAATCATTACAGTTCACCATACAGCATTGCAATACCATCTACTCTGTCAATCTTTCATCTTCAAACCTGCTGTTGAATCGAAGCTTGGGTTTAAATAGACAGGGAAAGCCTGGATTTAAAGATCTAACCACAGAGGTTTCCTTCACTAAAGTCTTTGCACGGAGTAAAGGAGCCTTTAACTGATATTATTTAACTATAAACCAAGTTTACCCGTAGAAAAGATTTGGAGGGGGATGTTATGACAACAGCACTGCCAAGGGTGGAGAGGGAGCAACACTGGAAAAGCATATGGAAGCATGCAACACATAAGCAGGACCCAGTGACCATCACAGTGGCAGACATCTAAGAAAGAGTCTCACCTATGATGAAGAGTTGTACAGCACAGACCATGACATGAGCCACATATAGTGGATAAAGAAGCTAACTGCACTGTATGAACATCTGGCAGCACAAATGAAAAAGCTGCTAATGAAAGAGATGCAACCAGAAGCGCTAACCAAAGGCCCGGCAGTCCTGATCCCCAAAGATTCCCAGAAGGCTCCGATCCCATCCTACTATTAGCTCAATACATGAGTTGGGCCCATAAAGATATTTTCTTAAACAGCAGTGGAACGAAACACCACCTGAATTGACTACCAGAAGGCCTATTGATTAATGCCTCATGTAGGGATCCAGGAATGCCTAGAACTATACAAAATCAACAGGCTGTATGAGCCCTCAGCAGGAATTCAATACGGATGTGACGAAAAATACCCTGCTTGGATAATACGCTGACCATTGACATCAAGATGAGAAAGCTCCTAAAGCAAGTTTTCACTTATTGATTAAACCACTGAATGAACTGCACTGTCACAAGAATATGCATGTATTCATTTGGTGCTTTGGAAAATGTATAAATGTTTTTTATGTGATTCTAGTCGCCTGCTAAGTCTGTTTTACACTACTGGATTTGTAGCTAATAGAACACAGAATGCACATCATGAATATCAATTCAATTTAAAAAAAAATTATTTATGTTTGATCTACTGACAACCTAAAGCCATTGACTCAGTGCTATTTAATGTTTAAATGCATCCGTCGTAATGTTTCAGTGCTCTAATGTACAGGTCACCCTTAAATTTACAGCAGCACTAATAGTATACTCAGTGAAAAATAATTAACTTGAATTAAATGGTTTATTTTACAGATCTGTGTAATAAATCAAAATATCAACAATTTTCTGCAGCATTAATCTCTTATTTTCTTTGCAACAGTGTTGCAAATAAAATTAAACTGATTAAAAAATGATCAAAATACTAAATGTCATGGTTCAAGTCAATGAACTCAAATGGATGCTAAAGGAAATTTAGCTAAGAGGAATAAGGCCTCAGTCTGTGAATCGCCACCTTACCGCGGTGGAGCTTGTGTTCCCCAGTGAACCCAGGAACTATGTTGTCGGGGGGCTTTTGCTTCCCCCCTTGTAGGGTCTCCCAAGGCAATTTGATCCTGGTTGAGGGGCCAGAAAACAAGCGATTCAATCTACCCCTATAAAAAAAGGGAAAAGTGAGGAACCAGAAAAGGATTACAGAGGCCCTCCCTGGAGCTGGGCCTGGGAAGGGAGCTCACTGTAGAACACCCAGTGGGCCTTAGCCCACAGAGCCAGGCACAGTGCACAGCTCAGGCTCTGGAACCTTCTCCTAAAGAACCCAGCGAGGCCTCATGTGTTTTTGTTTCGCTTTCTCTCTCTCTCTCATCACTGCCTGGGCGGAGCTCACCACAGGCTCCCGGCTTTGGTGCACACACCTGCAACTAATCACTCACCTGTGGCTCATCACCCTTTGTCTTCTCGTCGCTGGACTATTGAGTAAAACACGTCAGTGTAAATCCCAGCTTCGTGACTTTCTGAGTTTCTTCGTGCTTTTCTGGTTGTGATCATCTCATCTCTTTGGACCTGTCCTGTAACCCCTGTATCTTGGAAATCTAAGCCTGAGTGTTTGGCAGTTTGGCATGTATAGGCAGTGAGAAGTGGAATTTCCCTGAGTGGAACGAGTGAGCAGGAAGTGGAGCGTGGGGAACAGTGATCGAGGTGCAAGTGAGAAGAACCTGTTTGTTTTCTCTGGACTGTCCCATGGATCCCTGCCCCCCCCCCCTGCCCCACTTTCATATATTGCAGCTGGTGACTGTAAATAAAGAACTATTTAATGATAAACAGTTCAGTGTATTCACAGTCTGCGATTGCTCGATCTGCCTGCCCTGACACCATCAGCTGGCCAGTCAACTGCCTCTTCTTCTCTCATTCTCCTCCCTCTCCTGTTGCTACTTCACTCATGGAACTGATCAATGATCAGCTGATCGTCTCTCTTGTTTGTTTATCTCCCACTTTGCGCCAGAAGGAGGAAATCAGCAGATGTTGCGCTAAACAACAGCAGCACGTTCAAGCTTGATCAGCTGTTGTTAGAATGTGTTTAATATTAATTTCTAGTATCAGCTGATGTTTGCTGGAGCCACAGCTGTAAAGCTGCTGGTCATGATATCGGTGTGGAAACATGAAGGTGATACAAATCATACACATACAGTGGGGCAAAAAAGTATTTAGTCAGCCACCGATTGTGCAAGTTCCCCCACTTAAAATGATGACAGAGGTCAGTAATTTGCACCAGAGGTACACTTCAACTGTGAGAGACAGAATGTGAAAAAAAATCCATGAATTCACATGGTAGGATTTGTAAAGAATTTATTCGTAAATCAGGGTGGAAAATAAATATTTGGTCACCTCAAACAAGGAAAATCTCTGGCTCTCACAGACCTGTAACGTCTTCTGTAAGAAGCTTTTCTGTCCCCCACTCGTTACCTGTATGAATGGCACCTGTTTGAACTCATCATCTGTATAAAACACCTGTCCGCAGTGAAAAAATCAACTGTGGGAGCAATCATCAGCAAATGGAAGACATACAAGACCACTGATAATCTCCCTCGATCTGGGGCTCCACGCAAGATCTCATCCCGTGGGGTCAAAATGATCATGAGAACGGTGAGCAAAGATCCCAGAACCACACGGGGGGACCTGGTGAATGACCTGCAGAGAGCTGGGACCAAAGTAACAAAGGTCACCATCAGTAACACACTACAACGGCAGGGAATCAAATCCCGCAGTGCCAGACGTGTTCCGCTGCTGAAGCCAGTGCATGTCCAGGCCCGTCTGAAGTTTGCCAGAGAGCACATGGATGATACAGCAGAGGATTGGGAGAATGTCATGTGGTCAGATGAAAGCAAAGTAGAACTTTTTGGTATAAACTCAACTCGTCGTGTTTGGAGGAAGAAGAATACTGAGTTGCATCCCAAGAACACCATACCTACTGTGAAGCATGGGGGTGGAAACATCATGCTATGGGGCTGTTTTTCTGCCAAGGGGACAGGACGACTGATCCGTGTTAAGGACAGAATGAATGGGGCCATGTATCGTGAGATTTTGAGCCAAAACCTCCTTCCATCAGTGAGAACTTTGAAGATGAAACGAGGCTGGGTCTTCCAACATGACAATGATCCAAAACACACCGCCCGGGCAACAAAGGAGTGGCTCCGTAAGAAGCATTTGAAAGTCCTGGAGTGGCCTAGCCAGTCTCCAGACCTCAACCCCATAGAAAATCTGTGGCGGGAGTTGAAAGTCCGTGTTGCTCGGCGACAGCCCCAAAACATCACTGCTCTCGAGAAGATCTGCATGGAGGAATGGGCCAAAATACCAGCTACTGTGTGTGCAAACCTGGTAAAGACCTATAGTAAACGTTTGACCTCTGTTATTGCCAACAAAGGTTATGTTACAAAGTATTGAGTTGTATTTTTGTTATTGACCAAATATTATTTTCCACCCTGATTTACGAATAAATTCTTTACAAATCCTACCATGTGGATTCATGGATTTTTTTTTCACATTCTGTCTCTCACAGTTGAAGTGTACCTCTGGTGCAAATTACTGACCTCTGTCATCATTTTAAGTGGGGGAACTTGCACAATCGGTGGCTGACTAAATACTTTTTTGCCCCACTGTATACCAACAAGACAGTGTAATCAGTCATAACAGCGTTTGTTTTAGTTCAAAGGCTTTATGGTTTTTCCTGTAATACCTGGTGGTGTAGTCGGTGATTTTTTGTCAGTTCAGCCTTTATATATTATGTTTAACCCGAGTGACCACCCGGTCAGCTGGTGGGTAACAGGCATCTCCGAAAACGTTAGAGCACTTATGCAAATATGTGATGTCTTGATGAATCGAGCAGATATTTGAAGTTTACACAGAACACCATTCTCGCATGAAAATATCTTAAAAGTTTATTTTGTGACCCAGAAGAGTAATATTTCAAACTCCGCCACTCTGTGTTCCTCCGCCACTGCCTCGTTTGAGTTTTGGACGAAATGGATTCTGGGATATTGCATTTCGTCATTTCGAGCTGATTGGAGACCAAAACAGCCAATCAGATTTTTTTTGCATCCAAGTCTGTGATTGGCTGGTTTTGTGGCACAAATATAACGGTGTACAGAAAGAGTTGAGCGCGCACGGGCAGAAATGTTGAGAGCGCAGCGCAAGTGTAAAAACTGAGTGACAGGGGCTGCTGGTGTGTGTGTGTGTGTGTGTGTGTGTGTGTGTGTGTCGTGTGTGTGTGTGTGTGTGTGTGTGTGTGTGTGTGGATAATAGCAAACACTGAAATACATTTTTGCACGCAGCAATGAATTTTGTTCACTCAAATTTAGCTTTTCTTCGCTCAAAATAAATTTCTCCTCAAAATGCAACACTTGCACCTGCAAATTTTTTTTTACGTGCGCTCAGAATAGTGGCACAAAAATAACACCATAGGAAAAGACTTCAGTTCAGCTCTAATGCCTCTACAATGACAACAAGAAAATCTTAAGCCATTCTGTCAAACTAGCTGTGAAACTGAAGTTTATATCACAATGCTGGATTCTACTGGAGTGAACAGCCTCAGTTTCACTTTCGCTATTTGTACTTTTTGGTTTTGCTCCTTTTTCAGGTTTATTATCTGCGAGGTCAAATGTGATGTCATGCCCAGTAAGAAATGTAAATAAATTCAGTAAATTTACTGGCAGCAAAATTTATGAAAGAACAAACATGTGTTACTGGAAAAATACTAAAGTAGTGTGTATAAATAGAAGAAAAAATACTGTCTTGAGATTGCCCACCATTAAGAAGGCACAATAGCTGCCTTTCTGTTGCAAAATACAAATGTATTCAGTAATAACATAAAGTAGGTGTTTTTATCAAGCTTAGTGGTTTGTTCGTATTTGGGGTTTTTTAAAACCACATTACAACAGATATGTTTGGGGCAGGTCATGGTGAAATCTTCATTACAATATAAAATACAAGTTCTTTTATTTATTTTTAGTCTTTCTTTCTTATTACGAGATAAAAATGTGGTACTCGCCTTGTTGTTGTCCTTGGCTGATGAAAGTCTTGTTGAGCAGCTCCAAACAGGACACTTCATCTTGGAGCAAAATGTAGTTTGGGTCGCATTCAGGACGAACAGCTTCAACCTGTAAACACACTGAAAGAGCTATAACGCTGGATATGCCCTAAGGCAGAGACGAAAACTGCCATTACTGCTATTTTGTGTTTAAAAACCCTTCTAAAGGGTGTGTGTGTGTGTGTGGGGGGGGTTAAATATCTGCTCACATGAGGACAGCGCTGCAGAAGAAGTGCAATAACTGTAATTTCTGTCGAGATTCCCATCGAGAGTGCCCTGATGAGCCACCTGATAACAGAAATAAAAATAATAATAATACAAAAATGTTAAAGGAAGAATTGACCGGTTTTACGCGGCGTTTCTAAAAGCAAACACATCTATGTCTCGTTTAAAGGAAGGATACAAATCGGACGTCCTCTTCGCAAACACAGCACAAAGTGTTTCAGTCACCTCCCCAAAGGTCTGACTGCGTCTGTGTTGATGCGGGTGGTTCACATGATACACTTCACGGCTCACTCTCCGCGTCTGCCTTTTTTCTCCCCTCCTTCCTCGGGAAGGACGATCACACATTAACGTTCCGGTGTGGAAATATTGTTTTAATTTGTTTTAATCAAAAACAGTCTTGGGCCTCTCCTGTAGGCGAAGGCGTGGGGTACTTATACATTTACTAATGTGCTAACTAGTTCTAAAGTGAGCTGCAACAGTTCTATTCTGTTTCTCTAACCTATATCGTACAAGATTGCACTTCCACAGCAATTAACATCAACACACAGGAATTACTTGGGAAAATATCACCCTACTGTTTGCAAAATGAAATGGAGCATTCCAGTTTTTGAGGAACAAGAGCAGCCTCCATTAGACTGCTCCACCACTGAACCATAATTTCCCCTTCACATCATCCCTGAATTCAAAAAGATATCTGGGGCTGAGCTCTAGATCTAGATCCTGGCCTAGTTTAGTGATTAAAGTTGCAATATTTTCGTGACAACATTAATTAATATGGTATTTCCCAATATTTGTCATTTGAATGTGTAATATGCAGTTCTGTATTTCTCAGAATTTCAATCTGACACATTGTTCACTCGTACTGATAATCTCTTAACTTCCTGAAAGTTTATCTTCACCCGCGGTTATTTTTCCTGTGATCGCTTCAAGACTTCAGAATATTTTAAAAAGAAAACATTATGTTTCCACATGATAATTGCAATTATTTACAGCATACGACTTCACGATGGTTCCATGTAAATATCAAGTCAGTCTGATTTTACCTTCCAAAATAAAAGCCCTTTGAAATTGCCCATATATAACCTACTCTTTTAGTGACTTAGGAATGCTGGTGAAAGGAAGATTCCTGTTTCCACAGGCTAATTGCAGTGCATATCAACACCACACAACCTCAGTGGTATCCTGTTAATATCAAGTCTGTCTGATTTTGCATTTCAGAGTAAAAGCCCTTTCACTTTGTCTATATGAGCTACTTTTTCTATTACTTCCAAATGGCATTAAAAGGAAAACTCTTCCTAACTCTTCCACGGCAGCATTTTTAATTTCTCTTTGATATTTGGTCACATTGGGCCCCGATGAATGTAAAAACAAAGAATTGCCAGATTTTTCTTTCTATCTTATTTTTGTTTTTAAGAAAAATAAGAGCCACATATGAGGATATTCCTTTAAAATTTCGATAGAACCGTAGCAGTATAATGTCCTCATAAGTGGATATTAGGCCCTTGTAGACCACAATTGAGTATTTTGGTCTAAATAACCCAAAATGTGATGTCCACATATGTGGATGCCAGGTCCTAGGAGGTTAAGGGAGTTATTTACAGTCAAAGGCTTGGATTTAAACACTACCCTTTTTTGCCCTAGCATTAATTAACATGCTATCCATGATATACTTTGCACCTCCTGTTTAGTTTCAATATTATAGGGCTTCGCGGTTTGATTTGATTTATTCAGTTGTGCTACTTTTGAGAATACGACACAATCTGCTTGGTAGAGAAGCTCACTAAGATTATTAAATTCCTCCTTTAGTAATTCAATTGTCATAAAGCCCTTCTCAGTTTGTCAGGGGACAGTTCTAACCAACCTGCATAGAGGTGTGTTCAGGTAGCTAAGTGCCAGAATGACTGCTCTCCTCATATTACATTGACTTGTTATGCTGCTGCTGCTGGTGACGGGTCCTGTTTATGACTGTTCGACTGGTCACTGAGTCACGGACCATAAACTTTATGTTTTCTTTTTGGGGCTCATAGCCCACCTGAGGGTGACTAGTGTTCTTGGTCACCTCAGACGTATTTGTTTAAATGTTTATCGGCTGTTATTTTTATTTACTTCCATAACCCCCTATTGTACTTACAGCCAGCCTTCCAAATATTGTCCACTCGGTATTGAACTCCTGGTTTTAATAATAAGTTACTCCACTGTTATATGTCTGATACATACTGCATGATGGCGAATAAGTACCAAAGGGCCCTTATTCGCCATCATGGATAATTAAGACCAACTCATGGATAATTAAGGCCCTTTACATTCCAGGTCATTAAGGTAAGTACCAAAGGGCCCTTACCTTAATGACCTGGAATGTAAAGGGCTTTAATTATCCAGTTAAAAAGAAGAAGATCATGACATTTATCAAATCAAAAAAAGTTGACATTGTCTTTCTTCAAGAGACTCACTTGTCTCCCCAAGAGTCAGAAATACTTTGCTGTAATTGGGTGGGTCAGGTATTTTTTTCGTGTGGCAGCAGTCAGAGTAGGGGTGTAACAATTTTGATTCATAAGCAGCTACAGTTTAAATGCATCCGGATGGTTAAGGACAAAGATGGGCGGACATTCAATCAATCTTTATTTATAAAGCACTTTTCATACAAAAATGTAGCACAAAGTGTTTTACATGGTTACAAGCAGCGCATCCCATCCCGCCCTCCAACTCACTCCCCACACTCTCATTAACATAAACGATCATGGATACGTCCCCCACACACACACACACAAGAGTAAAATTGGGCAGGGCACACATGAGCCAGGTGAGGAAACACTATCACAGGAAGCCGTCTGCACGTGGAGTCGGTCACAGACCGCAGCAGGCTGGGCACACAGCAGGAGGGAGGCAAAGAAGCCCCCCCCACATTGCTACTCTTGGCTGAGATTCAAGGCCATAGGATGATTTTAAGCAACATCTATGCACCTAACATTGACGACCCCCCCTTTTTTGGAAACTTGGAATGCAAAATTAGTGATATTGGCGACTACCCAATCCTGATAGTGTCATGGTTCTGGGTCGGTTCGACCCAGCATATGAGTTCCTTATGTTTTGGTTTATTTTTGAATGATGGATTGTTCTTTATGTTTCTCTGGTGCTTTGATTTTTATTACCGTACTTTCTGGACAATAGAGCGCACCTGTATATAAGCCGCATCTGCTCTATTTTTAAAAATTTTTTTAAAAAAAGGATATACAAGCCGCACCTGGCTATAAGCCGCAGATATCTATGATGAAAAAATAGATATTTACTGCATGTACAGAACAATCTTGTACTGCAAATGTACAAGTATGTACCTGAACAGATTCTTTCCGAACAATGCCTTTTAACATGGCAGCAACTTTACTGATTAAAACGTAACAGAACCAAGAGAAAATAACCGCTATTTATTTACTTCCATTTTTCCTGTATTTGAAACCACAAGTCACTTTAATCATCTTCGCTGAAACCCATGAAGTCGTCTTCTTTAGTGTCAGAGTTGAACAGGCTCAGAAGAGCTTCATCACATCTGTCTCCATCAGTCTCGCTCTCCGTGTCACTGTCATCCTCCGGTGAAGTTGCCTCTGAAGGTGCGCCGCTCTCTTCGCGCAGCAGTCCAGCCTTTCGGAACCCATTGGTGATGGTGGATTCTTTCACAGCACTCCACGCTGTTAGGATCCACTGACAGACATCAGAAAAGGATGCTTTTCGCATGCGGCCAGTTTTTGTGAATGACTTTTCACTGCTTGTCATCCAAGTCTCCCACTCAACCCGTAGTGCAGCTTTAAATGCCCGATTTACACTGATGTCAAGTGGCTGAAAAAACTTTGTTGTACCTCCAGGAATCACAGCTGGAATGGAGTTTGTTTTCTTGATCGCTGCTTTCACAGAATCTGTGATGTGGGCCCTCATGCTATCCAAAACAAGCAGTGCTTTTTTCCGGTGAAAAAATCCTCCCGGGTGCTTCCCATAGCACTCCGTTAACCATTCCTTCATTAGACCTTCTATCATCCACCCTTTGGTGTTAACTTTGACCACTATGCCTTTCGGGAGTTGTTCTTTCGGCATAGTTATGCGCTTAAAAATCACCATTGGTGGAAGTTTTTGTCCGGATGCCGTGCATGCCAGAATGCAGGTGAAGTGCGTCCTCTCATGGCCTGTTGTTTTCAACAACACGGATGATGCACCTGTCTTGTTAACGGTCCTGGTCAGAGGCAGATCAAATGTTAAAGGTACTTCATCCATATTGATTATGTCGTCTGGTCCGATGGAGTTTTCTTGTATCTTTTTTTCAACGAATTTGTGGAAGTTTTCAACTTTTTCCTGATAGTCAGGGGGGAGTTGCTGACAGAGAGTGGTCCGTGCCCTGATGGACAGGTTTTTAGGTTTCATAAATCTGAAACACCATGACGGCCCACCTTTGAAATCTTTAATATTCATTTCGCGGGCGATTGTTTTGGCTTTCAGTCGGATCTGTACAGTGGATACACCTCGGCCACCTGCTCTCTGTGTGTTCACCCATTCCTCCAGGACATTTTCAAGTTCAGGCCACTTACTTTTATGTCCTCTGAAAGCTTTTCTCGACTTTTGGCATTGCATGAGCTCTTCCCGCTGCCGCCTCCAACGTCTTCCCATAGACTCATTGACGCTAAGCTTGCGTGCAGCAGCGCGGTTTCCCTCCTGGATAGCAAGATCGATGGCCTTCAACTTAAAACTTGCATCATACGAACTTCTTAGTGTGGTTTCCATGATGAAGGGGCGAGGATTTGAAAATAATTACCAGTTGGTAATTTGTTGTGCGTGTTCTATCTGCTAAAGAAAAAGTAGTGTATTCTTCTTTGCATTGATTTTTCATCTATCTTGTTTTTTATTCTAATTCTGGTTAGAGTCCCCCTAGTGGTGGAAGAAAAATCCACAGAATAGCCGCACCTTTGTATAAGCCTCATGGCTCAAAACCTAGGGAAAAAGTAGCGGCTTATAGTCCAGAAAGTACGGTATTATGAATCTGTGTTTCTGTATTAGGATCAATGTTCGGGTTGTATTTGGTTGTTATTGCAGGTTTAGCTCAGTGTCTTGTCTGCCTCACTCTGTCGAGTCCGTGTCCTAGTAAAGTGTGTCTTGTTTCCTGCTTTACTTTGGAGGTTCATCTTCCTGTCTTATGTCTGTGTGTCTAGCTTTGCTCCCCGTGTCTCGTTAAGTGTAATTTCTCCCGGCTGTGTTCCCACCTGTTCCTCGTTCCCTCTTATTCCTGCGTCAGTATTTATAGTGCGTGTCCTCCAGTGTTCAGTGTCGCATTGTTAATGTCTTCTGCCCTCACGCCCTCTGTGTGTTCTGTTTGCCAGCCTGCCAACCTGCCAACCTGTCTAGTTATTCGGTACTCCCAGTTTAGTTAGTGTTTTTCTGTTCTGCTTCATCCCAGCAATAAAGCTGTGTATTTTGAGTTTTGGGTCCTCTCTTCCTGCCTACCTACACGCAGCCATGACAGAACGACGTGACCACAAAATGGATCCAGCAGACTCAGTGAGGAGGCACCGCTCGGCTTTTGATGGGACCCGGCTGGTTCTTGGGGGTCCTCCGTGTAGCCGGTCGCCTTCATTTGCCACTAACCCCTCTACTCACTCTTCCGTTTCCTCCCCACTGTCGACGCCTGCAACCCGGACCCGAGGGAAGCGCCCGAGGCGGCACTGGGAGGAATACTATGAACCTGCGAGCAGCCGGCTCACACCAGCACAGGCGTTTTATAAGATGCTGGGGATTATCATTGTTCCCCCCAGTGTATCCAACATTTCCACACCGCAGCAGAGTTTGTCCACGCCACCGCAGCAGCCGGGTTTTTTCACATCACCTTCAGCCTGCCCTGCTCCCTCTTCAACAGGGAAGCGGCAGACACCCCGCCAGCGTTCACAGCTTCAGCGGGAGCCTGGATTTCTTTCTGTACAGCCGGCTAGGGTGAGTGGTGGGGCTACTCTTTTGGCTCCTGCTGAAATAAAAACTGTTAATTCCGGGCCAGCTTGTTGTGTAAGCGGCACTGGAGATGAAAGGACTGCTTGTTATAAGGAAAATTATCCCGACTCATTGAGCCATACAAACTGTGTCACTCCTGCTTCTTTTGAGCCTATCAATGAAACCAGGAAGATGGGTGTTTCTGTGCTCAATAACTCCAAAGATCCAAAGACTGTTTTTGTATCAGATGATTGTGAGCTACTAACTGAAACGAAGGGTCCTGAGGGTTCTGTTAAAAATGAACTGTGTTCCCCAGCCCTCAGCTCAGTTAGCAACCCAGTTAGCTACTCAGCCACCTTCAGCCCAGTTAGCCGCCCGGCCTGAAGCCCATCGCCACCTCCACCACATTCAGCCTCACTTCCCATAGCTCAGTCACTACCACAGCCAGACTTACTACAAACTTTGTTACAGTCCATGGCCCAGGCAGTACCTCAGTTGGTAGAAGAATCATTAACTTTATCATCAGTTCAGCCTCCAGTGTCCTCATTACCTGTAGCTCAACCATCTTCTCCACCACCAGTTTCATTCTCACTTCAACTGCCACCTCAGTCTTTAGCAGCTCCGTCTCTTGTTGAGCCGCCCCCTTTTCTCACTCATGTTAAACAGGAAGACGCACTCATAAAGACTGTCTGTGAAGGTTCTCAGTCATCCAGGTCATCGTAGTCAAAGGAGCTTGCAAAGAAAAGCGTCTGGACTTCTTTAAGTTGCTTGAAGATTAGAGGATCAGGCGATTAGAGGATCATCAGGGGGTCCTTTTGTCCCTCTGTGGGGGGTCACTCCCACTAGGTTTATATCTGGGACTCTCCACCATTTGACCTTAGAACTGAAGAAGCTTCTCGGATGAGAGGTGAAACGTCTTCAAGCAACTTAAAGAAGTCCAGACGCTTTTCTTTGCAAGCTCCTTTGACTCATAAAGACTGCTACCCTCTCCAGGGCCTCCCCAGAGGCTGAGCTCCAACCCTTAGCTGACTCTGGACCCCTGGAAACCAGGAAGCTGGCAAATCTCATGTTACCTGAAAACTCTGAGACCTCTCAGCCATCATTCTCCGCTGAGAGCCTGGGAGAGTTAATCCTGCCAGAGGTCTGTGCACCTGCTGGTTCTGTCCCTGCCAGGGGACCCCGTGCCTGCTGGTTCAGCCCTGTGTGCGCCAGGGGCCCTGGTGCCCACTGGTTCTGTGACTGTTTTCGCTGGGGGTCCCGAGGAGCCCGTCCAGCCACCAGCTGCTCCACCACCTGCATCACCCACGCCGCCTGCAGCAGCTTCTGCATCGGCTTCAGCTTCGCCTGGTCCAGCCTCTGTCGCCGCCGTTGCCGTCCGCACGGTCGGCCCCCTGAACTGTTTCCACGCCACCGCTGTTGCCGACCATGCGGTCGGCCTCCGGAACTGAACTGTTTTGGCCCTGTGCTGTCTACCTTCGGGTTGACCCCCCCCCCGAACTTTTTCGTAGACTCATGGTTTGGCCCAGTCTAGTTTTGTTTTGTATATCTGGACTTGTGCTCCTGGTGTTTTGTTTTGGTTCGCCAGCCTGCCAACCTGTCTAGTTATTCGGTACTCCTAGTTTAGTTAGTGTTTTTCTGTTCTGCTTCATCCCAGCTAAAAAGCTGTGTATTGAGTTTCTTCCACCTCCTTGAGTACTGCATTTTGGGTCCTCGATTCCTGCCTACCTACACACAGCCATGACAGCTATCATGGTGAGGTTAAGAAACAATTATATCTTGCCATGTCTCCATGTTTGCTTTCGTTCACAAGTCTCTGCTGGTGTGGGCAGGCCACGAGTCGCTGGAACTGGTTTGCTGACAATCCGCGATGGCTGGAGAAACTGCCCAAAAGGTTTACCAACCTTCTCCCTGCTTTTCTTACATACAAAAAGGCCATCTCCAAGTCTGTTATGAATGAGCTCAGGAGGACTGGCAAATCTCAGCAGACATGGCAAACCAAATAAATGAACTCATGCACCTCAAGTACGAGCGAGCTCCCCTGGCGTACCTCCATGCCACAGAATCGGTCTGGGATTCTGAGGCAGGAGCCCATGGACAGAGGACCATTGGGAAGTTCCTGAGGAAGGAAAATAAGCCACCGGATTTCAGGTCTTAGGAAGACCCACATGCCTGGTGTGGCATCTCTGTGTCCAGCCATTACTTGACTGACTGCCTGCTCGACGAATTCCGGCGTCAACATCCAGCCATATCCAAACTCCTCCAAGGCACTCTTCAAATAAGCCATTCCTCTGCAGATGATCTGTTAGCTGTTTGACAACTACTCTTTCAAGGATTTTTGATATGAAAGGAAGGTTGGAGATTGGCCTATAATTAGCTAAGACTGCTGGGTCTAGAGATGGCTTTTTGAGTAAAGGTTTAACTACAGCCAGCTTGAAGGCCTGTGGTACATAGCCGATCATTAGAGATAGGTTGATCATATTTAAGATCGAAGAATTAATTAATGGCAGGACTTCTTTGAGCAGTTTTGTAGGAATGGGGTCTAAAAGACACGTTGATGGTTTGGAGGAAGTAATTATTGAAGTTAACTCAGAAAGATCAATTGGAGAAAGATCTCTAAATGAATATCAATGAATGAAAGTGGCTGTAGACAATGTTACATCTGTTACATGATTATGAGTGTTTTTTTCCTCTAATGGTTAAAATTGTATTTGTGAGGAATTTCATAAAGTCATTACTATCCATCTCTCCTTTTCATGGTCGCGGGCGGTGTTGGAGCCTATCCCAGGTGTCATAAGGCAAGAGGTAGAGTACACCCTGGACAGGTCACCTGTCTGTCACAGGGCCAACACACAGGGACAGACAACCATTTGCACTCACATTCACACCTATGGGCAATTTAGATTTTTCAATTAACCTTTCCCCACAAAGTGCATGTCTTTGGACTGTGGGAGGAAGCCGGAGTACCCACGCAAACACTCGGAGAACATGCAAACCCTGGCCTGATGGTGGAATTGAACTCTGGCCCTTCTTGCTGCAAGACAACAATGCTAACCACCGTGCCACCGTGCCACCGTGCTGCCCGGTCTATATTTAACGTTAAAGGAATGGTTGGCTGTGCTAAAGTGCAGTGTAGTGCTGAAGAGAAACCTAGGGTTGTTCTCATTTTCTTCAGTCAGTAATGAATAGTAAGATGTTCGAGCTGTACGGTTCGCTTTCTAAATCTGTGATCCTCAATTTCCTCTCCAGCTTACGAGTTATCTGCTTTAAGCTACATGTTTGAGAGTTATACCAGGGAGTTAAGTACTTCTGTTTTGAAGCTCTCTTTTTCACAGGAGCTACAGTATCCAGTGTCATATGTCATAAGGAGGTAAAATTATAAACAAGTTAATCGACCTCTGGTGGAGTAGCGTTCAGGTAGCTGCTCTGCTCTTTGTTGGTACAAAGCATTGAAGATGATAACAGTGGGTGAATTATATTCTTAAACTCAGTTACAGCACTTTCAGAAAGACATATGAAGACATTCACTGTGATGAAATCTCCCGACTGCTGTGTAATCATTTATTGTATATTAAACTGTTATTAGAAAATGATCAGATAAGAGAGGGTTTTCAGGAAAGACTGTTAAATGTTCAAATTGCATTAAGACTTATGGCACAAAGTGAAAAGATTTTCTCTTAGAGGTTAGCTTCGAATGTCTATTCAGTTTAAATTGATGGTGAACTGTGGCTGGGCTGTTGCATAATGGCTAAAACTGTTCTCCAGTGGTGTTAGTGTCAGTCATTATGGAAATGTACTCTTGTACAAGTTTGATTAAACCTGCAGTCAGCTGAGGTTGAAGATGTCACTCGGATGAGCAATAAAACGTTTCTCCCACTGAAAACCCTACATCCAGATGCACAGAGCCAACTTTTTGGGATTCCTTTGGTTTAGTGTAGCAGGCCATGTATGTCAGTTTAGGACACATAATATAGAAGATGTTCACACTCAGTCTCATTAACTATTTTCAGTAATACAGATGGAGGTTTATCAGAGGAGGAGACTTGATTATTCTACACTCACACTGGCCAGGGCTCCTAAGCTTGTTAAATAAAAAAGTGTAAAATTAAATTTCAATAAACTAACCATAATGCCAGCTCATATGCTCTTAACGCTGCATCTTTAACTCTTTTACAGGATTTGCAGTCTTCTGATTCCTGATGAGTTCCGTAAGTGACAAACTTACTGACTGTGTTTACTCTTCTGTGTATTAGGTATTAGGAGTAGGTACGGGTGCACGGGTGTACGAGTTCTTAGCTGACAGAAGTGATAGCAGAACAGATGTGTTATAAAATTTTGAGCAATGTCCTTGTACGATATTTAAGCTGCTTGTAAAGTGAAGAAAGTAGACACTTTAATCAGCCCACTCCTACAACCTGAAATGTGTGAAAGTCTAAATATTTATCAGGGGGGCTCACTAAAGATGATTTCAACAGGACAAAACTGCTTAAACTACTTCAATCTCCCAGTGTGACCACTGGTGCAGGGCAGGATGAGGGTTTGAAGGTCAGTTCCTGCTATTGCAGCATCACTGAGTGTCTACCTTAAGATAAACATCATTTATTTTTGAGGTCGGTTTTGATCAAGAACATAAGTATAGCCTGCATGAAACAACCAGACCAGGAGGTTCAATCAAGAACACATATGACATATGACACATATCTACTTGACACGAAAGCAGTGCACACTGAACTCAGGTAACATTTGTTATTAGAGGAGGTCAAAAAGTGTGTCAGTGAGAAATATCCATCAAAAGCATGATTTACACTAGCTGCAGCTCACAGTCAGCAACTCATCAGTTTTGTTGTTCAAACCAAACAAGAATTTTTCACATCATGTTGTCCTGCAGGTACTCACCGGATCACCTCTCCAGCACTTTGATCCCAAGACAGGAATACAATATGCAGAGTTAGTTTAATTGATTGGAATTCAGCTGTCATCTTCAGAGTGTTTCATTTGATAAAGTTAAGAACGAGAAATCAAGTGGTCAGAGCTATCATGGTGATATTCAGGGTCAGATTCTGTGCTAGTGCAAAACCTTCTTTTGGCCTGAAAAAGCTGCTGTGGGGTTTACAACAGAGGAGCAATTGAAAGCCTGCAGGTCAAATTAGCGTCAGGATGCATTTGCAAAAATGTTTCGTGTGAGTGGAAAGTTCTCTGGGTGATCCAACCGTGCGTTAGTTGATATACAAACATGCAATGAGAACATTTCAGTAATTAGCTGTTAAGTGTCACCCAAACATGAGGAGGCCAGTGAAGGAGCCAGTGACGGTTTAACAAAAAGAATACAGTGTGAGTGCAGGTTTACATGTTTCTCTCTGAGAAAAAGAGAAGTCGATGTGTTTCTATTAGTGTGAAATCCTTTTTAGAAATTAGGCACTGTGTGAGGTCATTTAGTAAGAGTCAGTGAATCTTTCACAGTTGTAAAACACATAAAAAGAAACAACATAAGTAACGTATGTTTTTTCCCGAGGGTGGTGGGGTAGGACTTCATGTGTGGGTGACTGAGAATGTCCATTTTATTAGATATGTTGTTGTAACTGTTTCAAAGTGAGTAATGCATGAATCTGCAATGATTTTTCTTCCTTAAAAGAGGACTGTGTACAGTGTCCATTTGTGTCTGTCTCCACGTTGGGTGATTGTGGAGTATTTGAATATGTGTGCATGAGGGTGGGAATGCCCGTTGGTGGCTGCGTGCGCCTGTTCGACTGTGTCTGTATGTCAGGTCGGGTCTTACACTCCACGTCTCTGGGAACATCTCAGGCCCTCCAAGGTATGGAGGCTTATCTCGATTCACCACACTCCTTGCCGTTGGCTGATGCCCTCAGGCGTCGGTGTGTTGGTGGTTCTGGTGTCCGGGGCTGGGCGCTCAGGTATGTACCGGCTCACTCCCAGTGACTGCTTGGCGGGGTCTGGCACCCGTGACTCCGTCAGGCCACTTCCGGGGGGTGGGGGCTCTCAGTCCTCTGGCCTCTGGGCCTGTGGCTCAGGTCATTCTGGCACAGCTGTCTGCCGGCAGAGCCCACGGCCACATCACGGGCCCCTTGTGGCTTCTGCTCCGTGGCTGCTGGGTGACCTCTAATCTGGGGCTCTCCTCAGCGCTTCCCAGGAGGGTGGCATGGCTGCAACTCCGATGGTCCTCCTTGGGCTCTCACATTCTGGGGGCCTCTGGGTGTCTGGGGCCTGGATCTCCTCCATGCCTGCTACATGCACTGGGGGA
>NW_024582734.1:0-168164 GCF_018398535.1 Haplochromis burtoni
TTTCACTTACTGAATACGGGACAGACTTGACTGGGGGAAAGAAGGGGAGAAAGAAAGAGGGAAAGAGAAACAGCTGAGAAGAGGGACGGGGAGAAGGAGCGCCCCCAGAACCTCACGCCCATCCTGGACCCACCCAGCGTGGGTCCGGTATCGTTGCATCCCTAATATATATATATATATATATATGCACTAAAATTTCAGTAACACTAAAGACACTACATTACAGAGCATCTTAGGGATGGTAAGATGATATAAGATAATTTTTTACTATAACTAAATGAAAATGTATACGTTTAAATTGCTGGTTAGATGATCTCTGTGGGAGCTAGAACACATTTGCATCAGTGGATAAACACAATTCCTGCAGGAGCTTAAGAGTCAATTTATTAGGAGCTTCGACACAGCAATGAGATTGTTTAAGGTTTCAGAGAATAATGTGTGCAATCAGGTGGGCGGATTGATTTTTAAAGGTTATCCATCAGTTGAGTAAATAAAAATCTTATGCTTAATTGACCTGCCTGGGTAAATTAGGTTAACTGGCAATAAATTGGTAGTGCCCCTTGTAATGAAGTCAAACAAGGCCCCCTTCGCTCTAATTCTCAGGGCTGGGGGTCAATTAAATTTCAACTGAATTTAGTTAGTGTGTAGATATAAAGTCCATTACCTGCTGACAGAGTACTTTCATTCATTTCACCTAAAGCTGAACATTACCACTGAAGAAATAACAAACAGTCTTACTTGTGACATCAATTCTGTGTTCATTTTTACTTATTAACTGAAGAAATCAATTTCACTGCTGAACTATTATGACACATTCACAGCCACTTAAAGTTAACAGCAAGGTGAGCAGCCAGTGAATCATTTCTTTCATTGTATTCCTTACTGCTTGTATTAACATAATTGTTCGGGTCATTTAATGACATAATATGCCACTGCCCTGTCTAGTATGTAGAACAATATTAAGAGAATTTGTCTGAGACTAATTAAAGACCTTCATGAATTAGTCTTAACAATGGTGTATGGAAAACAGATTTTAATCGCAGGTTAACGGTAAAAAAAAGAATAAAATCAAATAGTAAGAAATGCACCTGCCCCAATCTGCTGGTTTCTTCTTGACAAAAATGCCAAATAACATTTCTATTAACAGCTCCTCTTCTGTTATACCTCTTCTAATCAAGGAAAAATCTACTTCACAAAGAATGAGTGTTAAAAAAAACGAGTAATGTTCTTGCCACTTATGCAACCTCCTGCAATGAGTGCCCTTTTCATGCCTAAAGCAAGTATGCACGTGGACCGACTTCTATAGACGTGTTTGGAAACATAATCATGTTTCAATAAACTGCAACATATCTATCTCTTTAAAAATGTCTCTTCACGTTGGCTTCTGACATTCAAAGTGTACCTGAGAGGAGATGAGGTAGAGGAACTCCGCGAGTGGTGGCAGCAGGAGCCGTTTTATTTTACTGTTCCTTAGATTATCCCTCAGCAGGTCTGTTAGTGTGGACACAGCCTGCAAAGAGCATGACAAACACTTTCAATAGTACTTCTATTTTCAATTAAAGTTAAATCACATGAAAATTAAAAAAAAAAAAATAATAATAATAATAATAATAATAATTTAAAAAAAAAAACTATCTGCACAATAAAATTACAATTCATTTTACATTTATATATTTCCCTAGGGCTGGACATATTCTATTTTTTAATACAAGCCAGGGGCATCTGTATTACCCAGAGACATCACCAGAAGCTTGGCAATGCTCTGCTAGCACATAAAAATTTCAACTTCAAAACTCTTATATTCGAACATTATTTTTAAGTTGAGGTAGCAAATACAAAAAGCTTAGCTAAAACCAAATATCTAATTTATGAACGCAATCAACTAAAAATATTAAGGAAAAACAGGAAAATTGATTTTGTCAAAGTCACTAAGGCCACTATTACAGAGATCATAATTTCAAAGCCTGCAAAGCTGTCCCACTGTGTAGGATTATAGTCCAAATCTACCAGGAGCTGCCTGTGTTGTAGTCAACAAAAACCTGGTCTACAACTTTTGAGGAACGAAGACATGCATATTATTTAGAATTTGATGACTAAAACGGCAACAATGTCATGCTAACCTGAAAAACATTTAACAACTGTTTGTTTTAGTAAAGCTGAACAATTATCCACTGATGTTCTTTGAAAGAACCTGCAAATGCAATATTGTCACTTCTTCTATGAGGTTAACACAAAGCCAGTAGTGAAAGGCTGCAGGACCCAGAGTGATGCTCAGGTTGGATCTTCCCAGACAAATCCATCAGTCAAAGCTTGACTTTGAGAAAAAATGAGTGATGAGATCAACAGGTTTACAGCACTGAGGTTGGTTTTTACAGTAGGGACACTGCTCTCACATCAAATACTCCTTGGGCAATAAACTGTTGTATAAGTTGTATAATGTAAAAAACAAACAAACAAACAGCAAAAATGTGTAACAAAATACTTTGTGTATGGAGTTAAAATATAATATTATGGTTTACCTTTTAAGTAAGGACAAGATTATTAGCTGCTGGAATAAGACATAATTGGTATATCTATAGCCCTGTGAAAGGCTGGAAACATGTCCAGGGTGTATTTCATGACTTAGAGGATGGATATGCTCAAGGCCCTCTATTCATCCAGTTCAGGGGGGCAGAGTTACGAAAACAGAAGCATGGATGGGATATACATTAAATACAAAAAAAATAAATAAAAAATCCCATTGAACTCAGATGTAAACACACACACACACAGACTTAATTATATGCAAACACAGCCTTTCTGGCTGGCTGCTTCCTGACATTAGCATTACTGCCAGCTTTCCCCCTCTGTGATCTGATGCAAGTTCTGCCTCATTCCTCTTTTGTTCCTGCTTTCTTCTTTATTTTTTCCATTGTTTCCATTCTCTCCCAGTTTTGTATCATTTCTGTATTGTTGAACATATTTTCTCCTTCTCTTCCATTTTAAATTTGCCTGCTGTGATTCTATTACAGCTCTCTCACCAATCCTGTCTGTTAGCTATGTTGTTCTGTCTGTCCATTTTAGGGTGAGGTAGTGTGACAGATTATCATGTTCTCTCACACAGAAAGTTTCACTACAGTTACACTCAAGCGATTGTATTTTGCCATTTTCCAATCTTCTCTCTCACTCCCTTAGTGAGATCAAACCACTAACGATTTCTAAATGGAAAAGGTTGGGAATTAATATGCTGGGGTGTGTTAGAAACTGGTCAAGCAGCTGTACTCAGGGAGAGGGGAGAGGTAGAGAAAAAAAAAGCCTACATGAAGACATATAAAAAATAATTCCCAGAGAACACCTTACAATTATCTCAGCATCAGCACTTCAGGTGAAAACTATGCACATCAGTGCACACAAGGAAATACAAACCCATGCACTTAATTAACACACATAAACAACAACGCAGACACACACACACACACACACACACACACAATAAACAGTGCAATGACCAGTTACTGCGGTGGACTATTAGCCTTATAGAAGACTGAAGACTCAGCCAGAATTAATAGATAATACAAGCCCATAAAGCGGTGACAGAGGAGACTGACTTATAAATCAGTACACCAGATTTCAATCCCAGCTGTCATAGCGTGAAAGGCGGGGGCACACCTGGATAGTTTGTCAGTTTGTTGCACGGCTAAATTCATATTAATGGATCACATATCTTATACTAACAATGTGAGGCACAGATTATCACAGCATCTAAAAACACATTCACCAAATATCTCTAGGAAACAAGACTTTTATATTGTTTACCCATAAGAGTATCCAGACGGCACTGTAGATTTCAGTTTTAACTTTAATCAAAATCAGTCTTAACATAATTACACAACACAGTCGGTCCAAACTTTTTTTTTCTTTTTTACAAAGGATATTTAGAAATCCAGAAATGTCTTTGTTGAGCCATTGCCCTCTGAATATGTCTTCTTAAGGATTGCTGTGAGCTTTTAAAATTCATTGCTTTCCTATAACCCTTCACAGTTCAAGCTTTTGTGGCAAAACTCCCAGAAAATCTGGGGAAGATCATGTGTAGTGGATTTTGAAAGCACAGCTTCTCTATCTCACATTAAGAAAGCAAGAAACATGCATTAGTAACATTAAAACAAAACATTTATTTTTCATTTAATTCTATTTGACGGCTGAAGGACAATGACAGACTCACTGTAGAAAGACAAAAGAGAAACAAACAGGACAGGAAGAAAGAACAGTGAGACAGGAAGAGAGACAGACGAGTGTGTCTATTGAAGAGTAATGAAAACATATAACAGCTACCATGGTAACTAAGCCCAGCCCCAAAACTCTGATTAGCAGAATATCAGTGAGAGGACCCCTGCTGAGAAAACACACACACACACACACACACCAGAGAAAAAAATCTTTTATTGGTCATCTGTTAGCATCACTATAACATAAGGACAAACACAAACACAGATGCACCAAAAGAAGGAAAACACACACACACACACACACAAAATATCATAAAAGAGACCCCTGCTGAGTCCTCGCATAAACATGGTTTAAAAAAAAAAAAGCACACTTGCAGAAACACACAAAACACCTCTGCTGCGTCTATAGATGGACACACGACTACGGACACAAAGATTATTTATATAATGCTTTTTGTTATCCTTGTCATTAGTAGCTGATTTTTTTCCACTCATCATTGGTTTTTAACAATTCACTAAAGAGAAATTGCGATGCCAAAGTCGTCCATTTTGTATATCGCTGTGATGACTCAGTAAATGGTAAATAGACTGGTTCTTATATAGCGCTTTTCTACTCTTCTGAGCACTCAAAGCACTTTACACCCATTCAAACAAGCACATTTTCTTAGTGCTTTCTAACTAACATTCACACACACATTCATACTCCGAGGGATGCATCGGAGAGCAATTTGGGGTTAGTATCTTGACCAAGAGGCATGCAGACTAGGGGAAGCCAGGAATCAAACCACCAGTATCAGTAGATGATCAGTAGATGACCTGCTCTACTGCCTGAGCTACAGCCATCCCAGTAGCAGCAAAGAGCCAGAAGACAACTGGTGTGGTATAAAACAGTTCTCTGGCGTAAGATGTCGACAGTAAACCATGGTAAATAAGAATAAGCCGTGGGCATCACTGACAAATAGCACATAGCTAGATCTCTGTGCCATTTATACACCCCCAGTAGATTCTACTTTGATGAAGCCATTTTTTAAACTCCATCAAGAATCTGCCAATGTCCAGGACTCAAAAAAATGATGCCTGATATGATGAAACTACAAATCAGAAACTACTTGTTTTGTAAGTATCACTGGTAATGCGTCTCTCCCTTCTGCTTGTACATAGTTAACAGAAAGTTCAGAGGGGACTCTTTAGAGAAATGACTCAACAAGGGAAACCGATAAACTGCAATGCTTATGATGGGCCCTAGACAGTGATGACAAATCTGCAAAGGCTTTAAAGTTACATTATCTGACAAATCACATATCAGTATATAGTAAAAATCAGACAAACAAAAACAAGACAATCAATACATTCCTGCCAATATGGCCACTGGTAATATCAATATTTTATCATAAGGCTAATTTCTCTCATTTGTGGCACTAAACATGACCATGTAAGTACCATGGCATCTATGTCAGCATGTGCATAGGCACATTCATAAAAAAGGTCACTAAATATTGTTTATGGATGACCCATGATAAATTAAAATCTTCCACCTAAACCACTGTACTATTGAACATATATATGCTCATTTCACTTTGACAAACCAAACCTTTTAACTTGATGAAAAATGATTGCCATGGCTGAAAATTAAGTATTTATTTTTTAGAATCAATGATTCCAGTCTCTTAGTGACTAGAGGGAAGTCTGTTTTGGTATGAGCATTACAACATCAGGGAGTTTCAACGTGGCAGTAAATACACTAAAAGAAAAAAGCTTAAGCTGTAAATGCAATTAAAAGCAAATTTGATTCCTCATTTGAGTTCCAAATTTCAGCTAAAGTGTTAACCAGTCAATTTTTGTTGTAAGACAGTAAAGTGAAGGCTCCACTGAGTCACCACAGTAATTATGCGAAAAAACTGAATTGTTTACATGTATAGTCCTGCAGATGCACTTTACTGCACATGTACACAGAAAAACAGCCACAAATGGATGCAGAGCAGAATGAGGCAGACATCCATTGAAAATTTAAATTAAAAATTGAACACTCAAATTTATTAATCACCTCAAACCTAGCCCTCAGACACCCTCTAGTCCAAAGCCCTCCAAAACTAAAAGATGAGCCCAGAAAAGAGTCCCTTGTGTGAGCTGGGGCTGAGATTAACCGCTCCCTCTCAGACATTTTCTGGCTATTATCACAACAAAACTGCTTTCCAAGCACCAATCAGTTCCCCAAATTATGTCAAGAAACCATTTTCAAACATTAGAAAGAAAAGAAAAAAAGTCGAAGTAGAGCTAGCCAATTTCAAAAGAAATTATGGCAGAATATCTACTCCACGGTTAGAAGCACACCAATAACAATCTTAACTAAGTACATTAGTGGTCACTCTTTGTGTAGAGAGGAGTTGAGTGGTCAGAGATACACATCCTCCTACAATTTCTAATGTTTAATGAAACAGCAATGTTTACAGTAAGTACTTCAACTCTTTATATTATATATACACTCCTTTGGCGAGGAGCGAGGCACACCCAAGGGTCCCTGAATGACCAAAACACACACATTACATGGATTGATCCAGACACAAACATGAAAATGATATATCATAGACTGATACATAACAGTTATATATTAATCTTTATACTTGATTAAATAAATTGTATAAATATTTATACCACTATTATTGTGTACACTCAAATTATTTTGGCAATATTTTTTTCAGAAGCACCGTGCCAATATAGCCACTCTGAATTTAACTGAACTGATGAGAGCAAAAGTGAGAGAGAGAGAGAGAGAGAGAGAGAGCGAGAGTGAGCAGAAGCAAGAGAGCGCAAGATATCTCTAAAGTTCCTATTTACTGTACACAGGCTATGGTTGTCTTGTAGCTTTTTAACGCCGCCAGCTGGTAAATACTGGTACAAGAAGTATTTCTACATCTTGTTTCAGGACAGTTTTTTTCCTCCTTCCTCAGCTAAAAGCTTTTATTATTGTTTGCATGCCTCTAAACAAAAGTACTAATTATGGCCACATGCACAATAAAATTAAGCAAGACATGCTAAATCAACCTTTATGTATTTTGTTGTGGATAAATTTACATTTTTATATCAATAAATGTGCTCTTTCTGGTATTTACTGCCACACTGTGGTGTAAATTTGTACTGCAGGTCTGAGGATCATGAAACATTTTGAAGAAAACAGGACTTCTCAATTTTTTGGTTACTCAGCGCATTAAATAACTTGTCTGAAATAAAATGACTGTTTTGCTCTTTCTATAGTTGCCAGTGTTACACTTTTATTTCTAATATGTAATAAATAAATAAAATTCCATAAATAAAATATCTATTTAATTGCATTGATAATGTCTTGGGGTTTTAAATCTGTGTTGGCACACCTACAATTGTGACAATTAGCTAGGAGCCCTAGTATAAATTTTATACTAACATTTGAAAATTGTGTTAGGTTAAGGTTAAAAAAAATGAGCAAATGAGCAGTAGCTGTTCTCCCTAATTAAATAAATAAATGAATACATGAAAATAAAAAAAATCTAAAGGAAATAAGCGTAACTTTATTTAGTATGTGTGTATATTCCTGACCTCAGAAACAGGACTGTCCAATCCAAGGTCACTACAGTGCAGAGCCAGTAGTCCCATCACTCTGAGAACCTTGCTCCGTCTGCAAAGCATTTTTCATTTTTATTTATTATGTTAATTGTGAATTTTCAGCTTGGATATCATCTCGGGATTTTTTAAAAACATTTTCAGTTACTGATTTTATAAAACTGGTCATGGTGTTTAAGTTTTCCAGCATCCTTAGAAGAAAAACACAACACAAAGCAAAGAAAATGTATAAACATCAAATTTCTTAGAGCATGCTTAACCACTCTAGATATAATCATAGGAACTGCAGTTCATAAAACAATGTTAAAAAAAAGCAATTGGGAGAGGATGTAGAACTGTGCTTCTTCTAATTATTCAGTAGCTTTTCTTTAATCATAATGTTTTGCCACATCAGAAATTAGCACTTTAAAAAAAGCAATGTTACAGTGTCCCCTGTTTATAGAACAAACATACATTGTATACTTACATGTCCCAGTTAGGAGCTTGTCGCAACAGGTGGACCAAAACTAGAAGCTGAATGAAGGATTGAGGAAATTAGAGTGACAGAAAGAAGGAAAAGGATAGCAAACAATGTAAATATGTAGAAAATGATGATATATTGCCACAAAGCATGGAATCTAAGTTCATTGTGACTTCTAAAAGGATTGTTAATGAGAGTGTTCGGTGTTTTAGTAAAAAGAAATTAACTTTTTTCAAATTCAAATTGTTGAGTGGAAAAGATGAGCCGTATAAAAAACAATTATCATTACTTTATTTAATTACAGATAGAAAAAGTATGGTTATATCAGTAATAATACCATAAATAAAAAACATTCTAAATATAATTTTCCTGTGCTTTTGTTAATCTTAATCTTACATTTTTTTCAGGAACTCTGTGCCCAAAATCATATTGAAAGAGGTATCTTTATTTGAGCCTGAATAATTCTATGAAACTGCATCCTTGTGCGGTACTAATGACTCCCACTTGACTAATGACTAGCTGGGAGCAAAAGCATGACCCACACACCTACATCCTCTTACTGAAGTTCTCTGTTGACAGGGCAAACAAACAGACAAAAAAAGACAGCACAAGGTCAGTAGAAAATGAACAAACTGGAAAACAATAGCTCATTATAAATATTCAATTGTAGACATGCCAGTGGAAAGATTTCCAACTATAATCTTCCTCAGCTAACACTAAGGATCCCTTGCTGTCATGTAGGGTTGAGATATTAAATACATTCTATTAAGCTGCACAGTTATGCAACTGTTCTCAAGAAACCCACCCAGCAGATCATATTTCAACAGGAGTCTAAAACAAATATGTTTTCCTACCAGTCTTGAGTTAATCAGCCTGTTAGCGATAACTGTATGTCCAACCACACAGCCGAGGTAGCACAGGAGGTTGAGTTTGGATCGAGTGGCCGTGGAAGTGGAGTGGCCCTGTTCTTCAATGGATGAACAAAGCTGTGATAGAAAGACAGTCCACTCTTCATCACTCAGAGACTGTAGCTTCTCACCTGCAGGAAAATAGAGAGGATTCAAGATAAAAACCAGGGACAATACACTGAGATACTTTTTTGCTTTTTTTCAGGACACTAAACTGACTTTGTGCCAGCTCAAAAAACATACCTGAATATGCAGGTACACATAGGGTTTTAGGATCATATCGCACAGGTGGGTTCTTCAAAATCTGTTAAACAGAGCTCAAAATAGTCAATTGTAGCCATTTTTTCTACATTGCTAGTAAAGGTTGTTAATAAATGTCTTATTCTTATGTAAGAAGGAGCAAGAAAGTTTCCCACTAAGAAGACTTAAAGACTAACAGAGGTTTGACAGATGTATTTTAATGAATTAAAAAAAAGAAATATGAAACAGCCATCATATCATATAATTACACGCCTTTACCTTGGGGTTGTCGAGGACTGGGGTGACAGTGAGATCAAATTCAGTGTGGAGAAGATCCTTCACACAGGGTGTAGTGTCAGTACAGTTACTGGTAGTGAGAGTAACCTGAGGTGCAATGTTCTGATTTGGACAGTCAGATGAACTGCAGTTTCTGATTGAGTTGGCACGGGAGCTACAAGAACAGGAAGAGAAGAGTATGGAGAGCAATGTATGGTTTACTATAGACATCTGAGTACCACTCGTTCTAGGTGTGTTCCTACTGTAAGAGTAAGTCCAAAGCTTACATATCACTTTTGAGACACGAGATTCACATTCTTCCTCTGGAATGATTTATCTGTAAACTTGTGCACTGAAAACAGGAACAAAACTCTGTAAGGGAAACTAGGAAAGAGTGAGTACAGAATACCTGAGCAGAAAAATGGCCTCAGTGCTGTCCTCATCCAAACCACTCTTTGGCTTCAGGTCTGAAACATTATCTGGAGAAGTAAGCACGTGTGTACTTAAAGACACATAAATTTGTGGTATGGTGAAAGATGAACCTTACATCATAATAAGCAGAAATCAGATCTGCACAATAGAAACTACTAGTATAATGTAGACCTACAACAAACCAAAAACCAAACACAAACAAATTCTAGTACAAAAAAATGGTAAAGCAAAACAGTGGAATATAAAACCAGATTAATGATTAATTAATGGTTTGAAGATAAATATTGTAAAAAACAGAATCTATCACACACACAATGTTCATATATACAAAAATGACTAGTGTTAAAGTACAAATTAAAATTCAAAGTTAAGTAGCTTACTGTGGCTAAGTATTAAATGTTGTTGCTTAATCTAAACCACACAGACTTTGACGAATCTGTTACCTAGTGTGAATGACTTATTGGTCTGCAGTGTGCGGCACATCTGCAGACTCCCAGTTAACTTAGAGTCATCGTCAGGTTCTCCTTCTCTTCTTCTCTCCCTTCCGACTTCACTATTCAGGGTCTGGCTTTGGCTCAAGGCTCCAGAGGATGTGTGGTTGACAGAATTTTGGCTGTCAGTCCTTCTGTCACATGGCCTGTCAGTTGTTGTAAGAGATGATATTAGTTTCTCAGACATCCCATAAGCTAGCTGACTGAGGGCTAAGTGGCTGTTGGCAAGGCTCGCTGCTTGCCACGGATGGAAAAGGTCACATGTGTTTGTGTGTCTGTGGAGGTAGTGAGAACTAAAAAGACTTCATGGTCATTTTCTTTCTTTTTCAGGTCTGAGCACTGGCTGAAGTTACCCTTTCTAACGTGTAACAGAGAAAAAGGAAGTATTTCTGTTCAGATGGGTTCTTACTACTCGTTTTACTCGGTCAGTTGGTGTAAGTGAAAGTGCTTCCTGCAGAAAGCAGGACACATGAAGTCTACTCATGAATGCACCCAGCTATCATCTGCACTATTCTTGAATGGATCCAGACAGATATTGCAGGCAAAAAAAGAAAATTTAAAGATCAATTCAACTTAATCCAACATCGGTGTTCTTGTATGTAGCTCCATCGGATAATGCCAAGAAAAGGTCTATGCTGAAGCACATGAGTGAAAATGGCGATACAGAACCCTTTCTGCAAGCTGTTTCTTTATTAGCTAAATTCTCTGATATCAACCTTTGTCAAACACGATTCACATCCCCACTGACAGCCAAAAATAACAAGGAAAAGAAATGCTGGTAATTATGTTGGACTTTTAAAATCAAAACAGATTAGAAAAATGAAAAAACATAACCTACCTGAAACTACAAGAAACAACCTCCTTGCAGACATTTTCTGCCTCTTCATTTTCTTCATTCTTCTCTTCACCTTTTTCGGCATCCTCTTCCTCCTTTATAATCTGTTTCCAGAAAGGGTGAGCCAGCAGTTGTGGCCAGTTCATCCTAAAGATACATCAAAAAATTAAATGCATTATGAGTAACACCTTACAATACAACCAGGAACTACAGCAACTCCCCTGTAAATGGAACTTTAATTATTTTATTTGAAATTACATTGTAGTTACATTTACCTACAAGTAGTATCCCAAGAATAAGGGGTTAATAAGTCCGTTTTTTATAAAAAAAAAAAAAAAAGAGAGAGACATAATTAAACTGTAGGTAAATTTAAGCATGTATAAAAAAATTTAGGTAGTGCCTAAATTCCTGGTATTATACTGTATTTTTAAATACTGCATAAGTATTTTTAAGTACTGTGTAATTTCTTGGTAATTTTGTAGAAAATCAAACTACACTAAACTACAAGTCAGACTTAGCTCCATTACACAGGCCTGCAAGTTTATTTGTTCTTGTAATTTAGAAAGGGAGTCCTTCTTGCAATGCATTGGCAAAATAAAAGGACAGTTAAATAATAGAACATCCATCATGCAAGCACTCAGAAGCTTCAGTTAATGTCATTAGAATTGGGAAAAATATGATCAGGCCGTATTTCCAACCATGATTCTGGCATGACTGTTGATGCCACACGAGTTGGTTTGGGTATTTCTATAATTACTGACCTCACTGCAGTCTGCACAGCTCTGTCGAACTGGAGTGAGAAACAAAAATACCCCGTGAGAAATACCTTGATAATGACAAAAGTCTCGGGAGAATGGCCAGAGTGTGCTGACCTGACATTAAAGCCGAAAAGAGCTCTGATAACCACGCTGGGGTGAGCAGAAGAGCATCCAAAACATTTACAACTTCCAGGCAGATGGGCTACAACAAAACAGGACCATGTGTGTTCTCTCCTATCAGCCAAGAACAGAAATTTGAAGCAGCAATGGGAACAGACTCACAAAAACTGGACAACGCAATACTGGAAAAATTAATGATTATGAATAATGAATTTTAATTTCTGCTAAGGCACACAGATGGCAAGGTCAGACTTTGGCATAACTAGCATGACTCCATGAACCCAGACTGCTTTGTGTCAGTTCAGACAGGTGGTGTAGTGGTGTGGTGATTTTTTGTTTTCAGCACACTGAGCATTCATTCATTCATACTGATCACTCATTTATTAAATCCCACTGTCTGAGCAATGCTTCTGAACATGTGCATCGATTTATAGAAGCATTTGAGCATCCAGATGATGAAACTATAGCAACTGTATCAGAATTGTAAGTGTTTGTTGTGTGTGTATGAGCTTAACCTCCTCTCAGGGTTTTTGTTGAGCAACCCTTTCAGAAGACTCTGGAAATCCTGGCAGGGAGGACCTGCAGAAACCACTGTACAAAGAAGAAAATTAACCAAACAAACAACAACAAGAATAAAATCAACAATTATCTGTTAAAACTATTTTTTTCTAAATATCAAACACTATATGAAATGTGACATCTTTGTGTGCGAGTCTGTGTCTGTATATAATGATGTGGGTGTGCGAGGAAGTGTTTGTCACCTGTCTGCCTGGGAGGTGGTGGTTCCTTATTCAAGATCATCTCTCTCAATTCAGTGTAGTTGTCAGAGAAGAAGGGGGGTGTACCTGGGAAACAAAAACAATATAGAACAGTACCGTAACATATTACAGGCCAGAATTAGTATTTTCATTAGTTTGAGTCTGTTTGCATATCAGTACCGGTGTACATGTAGTATAATATACAACCAAGAGACCAGAGATCAGACTTCATATTAGTTTCTGATCCTTCCAAAACCTCTGGAGCACTGTAAGCTGTAGAACCTGAAAATATACATGTATAAATGCACACAGAGTAGTTTAAAAAACAGATAGTATAAAGTATACAATATGGTATAGTCTTAACATATTTTAATTTTTTTAAAAGTTTTTATGCTGCTATTTTTTAATCTCACCAAGATTTCAAAACAACATTCCCTACACAAGACTTGTTTTTGTAATTGCCTTAAGTGAAATACCTCTCCTAAGGTTGCACACCCAGAGCACTGGATGCAACATTAAGACCTTGCTTACATTTCCATCTGATCAACAGCAGCTACTAACAGCTGTATATCTTTAGAGCCTCTCTTATCTCTAATCAGCTGGTTTTATACAGTCAACAAATGATAGCATACAGAAACAGCATGATTACTAACCTTGTAATCTTTTCTTTAAGTTGTCAGTGTTCTGATTGCTGTCTCCTTCCTCTATCTCCTCAGATGCAGAGAACAAGGTAAGGAAATCCTGCAGCGTGTCTCCCTCTGCCTTAGACAGACAGAAGTTACCAAACTTCAGAATGCCGCTGCCATCAAGTAGGATCTATGAGCAACAGAAAGAGAAATATTACAACATTCATATATGATGGTAGCATTGCTGTTATACACTTACATAGAGATGAATGCAGGTGCAAACCTTAGCAGGAGTCAGGTCAGAGAAAATGATTCCTAACTCATGGATGTGTTTCAGTCCTTTGACTAAGTGCCATCCAAACCTTCGTACCGCATCTTGTGACAGGCTTCCATCATGGGCAATTACAGTCTCCATGGAACCCCCTGAAATTTACAGCACATGTTTGTATGCAAGCTTGGCACATGAGGTAAAAACAAAGAGAACAAAGAATGACACACCTTGCACTGCTTAAAAAAATGTGGTTACAGACTATACCAACACTGAATATATATGAGTAATGGGGAAAAACACATTCTGAAAGGACATTTATTATTAAAAACTTAAAATATTAAAGTAATTTAAGCCTTAAGCTGCTATAAGTTGTGGTTCTCATCAAATATATTCTTTGATATTCGGGTACTGTTTATAACAACTGCCAGGAATAATGACTGACCTGTACAAAGCTCCACCACCAACCACAGGTGGTTACTTGTCTCATACCACTCGTAGAAGTTGGCTATATTTGGATGATCCAGATCCTGGGTGAGGCGTACCTAATACAAAAGTGAATCATCAGAACACTTTTATAAAGCAGGCTTTTTACGGCAAAGCTCAATGCCAAATTGCACCTAAAAATATCATGCACTAATCATTCACATGATCTTATTCAATATGAAAAGCACACTGTATATATGCTAGTGTACTGGGAGCAGTGGCCTCAGAAAGGGAGATCATCCCCTAACAGGCGGAAAATAGATTGACAGTTAGATATATCAATACTAATCACGGCCTTCTTTGGACTGTTAAAAACAACTCTGTTATTGGTATATAAAACTAATACAACTAGCAGATGTACTACTAAGTTCAAACATTGTCCTACATGGTTAGTAATCTCGGATTTCTTGGTTTTGTCAGTGCATTTGATGGCAACATAGTTGAGATTGCCCTTCCTTCTTCCTTTATAGACAACTGAGTTGTGGCCTGCCCCAAGCTCCTCGTACAGAATGAAGTTTTCCATTTGCTGTGGAGAAGAAAAAAAAGGCCTAATTTATATCTATTCACTTCAAACTTTTTTTTTCCCATCAGTGAAAAACAGAAGCCTTACAGTAATTCAAACTATACCATGCAAGTTGTACGTACGTATGGAATATTATCTGCTCTTGCACGCGTTTTGATAAATGGGACCTCTGGGAATCTTGTCATAAATCTGTTTTAACAACATCCAAATACATATATATATTTAAAGGTGGGGTACTATATTTGTTGGAGAGCCACACCTGTAAAACAATCCGCCTTTAATTAGCGGAACACCTGTTTTACTACAGCAGCTTCATTAGAGTCAACCACTTTTATAACTAACTCTTAACATTCACCCAGAAAGACAAGACAACAAAGTGTGTATTTTATGCTTAAAATAAATAATTAACCTTTATGTGTGAAAAAACATAATGTTATGAGGCATTAACGTAAATTTTAAAATAACGGTTGACCTCGGGGGCTTCATGGTCTGTTGTACGTTCAGGAGCTCAGGTAGTTTGCACTCTTTGAACAAAAAAAGTTAACAGTTGAAGTGAAAGTAATTATAAGAGACCTGCACACGCCTGTACACAGGCTCATAAAAAACATTTGCGATTAATGCTGAGCTTGTTATTTTTTTACACTTCACATTAAAGTAGCTTGAAACCTACCTCTTCAACAACCCGCTGTTTGTGAGCGGAAGAGTGATGGGTCGCATTGTTCCAAATGGAAGAGTGGGGGGTAGTGAAAATGTTGGCATGAAATAAAGGCTGTATCTTCTCGTCATAGTCATTATATGTGCATACAGATAAGTAATTATATTTAATAAAATGTTTCGGTTTAAATAAGATATAAGCAAAACTGTGATTTTGTGAAAAACGCTGTATTAGTTTTAACCTGATCCACCTCCAAATGGTATATTCCCACGTTGCTAGGATACTAGAGTGAACACAACAGACAGCGGGCGCTTGGAATCCAAATTTAAGTGGCTGTAATGGCGTTTTATAATAAACTATAACAGAGAAATTTATAAAACTCAGTTTTAAATTTGTGTTATAAAAATAATTTTCAGAGTACTTCTGAATATTCCGGAGGTAAGCTCTAACTCTGGTCATACTCCGGTCTTCGGGGTCTAAATGCAGGCATACACACAATCCATGTGAGAGTGTAGAATGACGTCATTAATTAAATGATATTGGCAGACAAAAGGCCTTACAGTGTTTGCCAGCCCACAGGGCAGCGGGGACACTGGTGAATTAAGTTAAAACTGTGTGAAATGTGGTCATGTGTGAGACGTTTTCCATTGTTGCTTCGTAAAATGTGATTGACTTTATTGAAACTGAAATCTTTTTCTAAACCTAACCAAACGGTTTTGTTTCCTCACTCTAATCAAACTGTCTGGAAATGAGAATGAATAAATAAATTGTTTTTAAAAAATGTTTGAAGCTGGCTTACGAATAACTTAATAAGCTAGGGATAGAAGTATGTCAGTCTTTTGCGGCAAATTTCTCTCCATATAAGAGTAGGGAACGGTGGAAATCTGCATAAATTTAAAACTTCCCAACTAGCTAGGTTACATAAAAATGCCAGGGACGAATTCCGGAGAACATATTTCATTCAACAAAATAAAAGCCAGTGATGCTTTCAATGTATTTACCATAGTTTTTTGTTATTGCAAAGTTCAAGTAAAGACAACAGTCATTACATTTCTTAACCCGGCTGTGTAACCCGACTGTGTCAACTGAGGAAGTTCAGGGTCTCTCCAAAGATCCTCAGGATTTTCTATACAGGCGCTGTGGAGAGCATTTTCACAGAACATCACATCGTGGTTTGGGAACAGCTGTGTTAAGGACCAAAAAGCTCTCCAGAGAGTGATCCGTACAGCAGAACGCTGCTGCAGGATTGCTCTCCCCCCGCTTCAGGACACCTAAACCAGGAGATGCCGGACTAGAGCAGCGCAGATACTGAAGGACCCGTCCCATCCTGGCAACAAACTGTTCCAACTTCTGCAATCTGGTAGAAGGTTCCGCATCATCTGAGCAAGGACAGAGAGACTCAAGAGAAGCTTCTATCCCCAAGCCATCCGGGCCCTAAACACACACACCCGCCCTCTCACATCATCTATAATTGACTGAGACAGGACTCTCTTCCAAACACTCTAAACCCAGGCACAATGTACATTTCAAATTCCTTTAATTTTAAATATGTTTATATTGTCTATTCTGTAAAATAGTCAGATTGTCTATTCTTATTAATGTACAGAATTCACCTGCTTGCTGCTACTACTGCACATTCACCTAATGTATATACTATATATATACATATATAATGTTCTTCCTCTACCCCCCCCTATTTTTGCACATGTCGAGGAGCGTGTCAGGTTACATTTCACTGTGTGTTATACTTGTATAACTATGCATGTGACAAATAAAGAACCTTGACCCTTGAACTTTGTAAATACAAAATGACAGCTTTCCTGGTTCAATGAAATAGATTGTCTTGACGCATGCTCAATCATCAATGTAAGTAAATCCCAAAAAGTTGATTCTGTTCATCTGGGAATGAAATAGTAACTCCTATGCAATGCCACTTAAATTTATGAAAAATGTGTATGTGTCCATACACTGTAATATAAACAAGAAAATAAGTAAAGTCCTACTCTGAAAATGAAAATGGGGAAGAAAAAAAAGAAAAAAAAATCAGACATTGTCTAGGTAAATGATTTTTCTCACTATCCGTTGTATTATGTTAATTATAGTTTTTTATGTCCTCTGAAATGTGAAGAAGGACGGTGTAATATAAATCTATGGTTTGTCAGATAAATTTAATTTCAATTCAGATTTGATTTATTTTTATTTAGATCTAATTTATCTTCGACACACGAGCCATTTATAAAATTTATACTGATTTTACTGCATGTTCTAGTCGACATTTCGTCAATGGAGGTTCACCTCATGTAGTTTGACAACGAATACTGACATTAAGTATTTTATTTTGAAATCTCACAGACCGGAAGTATGTAGTGAGTTTTTCCCGCTTGTATTCAGCTGTGCTCGGTCAGCAGCTTTGTTTCAAGCGCCACACATTCGCTCACTCTTGCCGAGGAAGTAAGAAAGCGGCACAAGTTTTGTGAACAGACACGGGGTTTTGATTCAGATTACACCCGTCGCTGGTTTGCTTGTCTTATTTCCAGACTCGTGTTGAGCTGGTACTGTGACCGGCAGCATCACGGATCATTTTATACCGCCACAGTGTGAGCAGGGTCCGACGGAGCCGCTAAATTGTCCTTTGGTGTTCGCCCCCCACCCCAAAACAGAAACCGGAATCATTTGGACTCTTCGGGGAAGTTTGCGCCACAGAAGCGGTAAGAAGTGTTTCACGGTGCTGTGTGTGCAGGTTTGAAAGTTTGCCGATCATGTGGAGCAGGTGCAGGTTGCCACAAACTGGTACCCCTGAACTGTCACCCTAAAAAAAACGACGTGAACCCTCTGTGCGTTAATATGCGGTGCGATGTTTCACTGCATTTCCTTTATACGATTTTGTTTTAAGTGACCGTTTTTGTAACCGAACTAATCCCTTGAGCTAGATCGACAGCCTAATAATGAAGCCGTGTTTGCACGAGAGCCATCTGTCTCATGTATTGCCACTGTTTCTAGTCCTTGCCTGTCGCTGCTGCTTTGAGGTGGGCACTTTTAATAAGATTAAGGTAAGATTTAGGTTGATTTAATCTTATCACAGTAAACCTGTCTTCATTCATTAAAAGCAGCCGAGGGTCCCTCGGTCTTCACGAGCGGGCTGACAGATTACCACAACCTCAACTTTTGCCCTTAATGTCAAGTGACATGAGGTTATTATTATCATTTCTCAGTTTAGAGAGTTGGATCGTTGCCTCTGTGAATACAACCCGGATATAAAGTTTTTTGGGAACAAATTGGCAGAAAATGTATCAAATTGAGCTTCAAAATCCAGTCAGAAAAAGGGGCACTCTGCCAATACACTCAATTAGGGAAGAGCCCACCAGAGAAGTCACAGCAACACAGTATTGTAAATTCAATCCATAGTACACTAAAATCTTGCTCCATTTATATACTCTCTAGAGGCTTCTTGCATCATATATACCATGTTTGAGTAGGCTGCTATACCAAGTTGTTCACACATAGTAAGTATCCCTTCACTGACTTCCAGTGAAGCTAGGAATCTTTCCTGTTAGCATATAAGGCTCCACATGGACAGGTCCCTGCTTATATAGCAGAGCCTTTTAAACTTTATCACTGCAGCCGGTGTCTCTGATCCTCTAACCAGAGTCTCCTAACTATTCCTCGCTCTACTTTTAAAATGAGAGGCGCTCATGCTTTGAGGTTGTGGCACCCAAACTGTGGAACAGCCTTCCTCAGCCTATCAGGTTGAGCCGATTCCATTATTAGTTTTAAACAACAGCTGAAAACACATTTTTATTGGTTAGCTTTCTCTTAATCTTTTCCTCTTTATTTTGGGATGTCGTTTACAGCTCTTTGTATGTATGGAAATATGCACGTTGGAATGCATGTCTGACCACATGGCTGATTACGTGTCTGTATGTCTGTATTTGAACATGTATACTTTAAAGTGTGCATTTTATCCTAACTGTGACGTGCTACGTAACTGTGTCTTGAAAAGTGCTATACAAACACACTTATTGTTATGAAGGGATAGTTTTCAGGCGCAACGTTTCTTTGTCGTTCCTAGGAAGCTAAATTAAGGTTCCACTTAGTTTGCCAACTAACAGCACATGATCTGTGGATGGTCTGCGTACTGTCTCACTGCTCAGACACACAGCAGAACACACTGTTAACGCTGTGTCTGCCAAGGAAGTTCACACGGCGTTACTGACAGATTGACTGAGGTGTGTCTCTGGTTGTTGTTTTTTTTTCTCAAAGAGCTGTTAGTAGCAGGATATTAGCCAAGCCCCTCAATAAGCCAGAATGAGCCTCTTTCTTAAGGACTGCAAAATGTACATTGATTTATTTTGGATAAGAAATATTTCTCCAACTCATAATCAGTCAGCACCCAGACCTCCATGTTGATGTAACACTGGTTACAAATGCTCTGAAAAATCCAGAATAAGTCAAAGGTTGCTTTTATGAATGAGACTCTGAGTGTTAAGGACCTTCAAACATCTCTTACTTCACTGGGATTGTACTTATATGAATATATGGTCTGGTGTTTGTTTTAAATTATAAATATTATAATATTATTAAAAAATAAATATAGTAACAGTATTTCCAGATTTCAAATAAACAAACAAAAATAGGCACTTTTCCTCTTTGTCATTGTGATTTTTATCACTTGTTTGCCTTTGGCATTGGCCTTTGTTTGCCTGAACACTGGCACTGTCACAAGAATAACTCTGGTGCCGAGTAAACTTTATCCCATTCTAAAAAATATATAAACTTTAAAAAAAAACTATAAATATATAAAATAGAGGAGCCACATCAACCTTAACTCTGTCCTCGAGACCTTCATTTTTGTCTTGCGTTGATTCTGTGAGATAAAACAGAAGCGCAGGAGAAAGGGAAAAAATGTTAAATCCAAATCATGTGTCACCCAGCAGGTTCAGCTGAAGTGAACTTCAGCTTATCTGTATTGGCACAAATGAAGCTGATGTACTGAAAGCCTTCAGCTGGTGGGCTATTTCATATCGTACAGTGTGCAACAATAACAAAAAAAGCAGGACGAGCACATCCTGTAGGATCTGTGTTGCTGTTTAATACTGTTGTCTAAAAAACAAACAGTGATTCACATCACGGGTGATATCTGACTACTTTACTTGATAGTGACATTTGCTGTTAAAAGCACATAAACTATGGATAAAAAAAAAAAAAAGCCTATTTAATGTGAATTATTATGCTAATTTCTACCTCAGTATTTTTATTCTTTGAATGATTCACAGTTTAAAATAATCCTTAATCTTATTTAATTCATTTAGTGTCTGAAACATACAGCTTTAGCTCGCTACTATCTCTTTAGGTTAACTTTTTTCCTGATTGGCTAGCCCCAGCAAGCAAAAGTTATGCACAGCGATTGGGTGTGGCTGTGTTTTTCCTCAGAGCCCAAGCTCTGTATCTGAGATGGTCATAATGAGGATATCAGCTCACTTTGACACCATACAGAACCTAGAGTAGAAAAAAAGCCTGAGTATAAATATGATAGCAGAAAGCCTAAAGCATAATAGGGTACCCTTTAATGGCAAACAGGAAGAGAGTTATTTTTAGTGGGTTACAGTTCGCTGAGCTGTCTCTGCAAAGCATATGTGCTGGTGGTTATTGTGAATCGGGCTGAAGTGTGTACCAGACTCCAACCCAAAAAACTAATAGTTTGTTTTTATTGGACAAAGAAGATAAAGGCTTGCTGGATTAGATACTCCCCGCAGTGCTCTTTGCACTAAGAAGTTCTTCTTGTTTTACAAATACTAAAAAGTGTGCAAATACCAGGCCTTGTGTACTCTGCTCTGGTTTGCTGTCACAGTTTGCAGTATCACTTCAGACTGTCAGATTGGCCGTGGGAGGGATTTACAGTACAGTGCAATCAGTACAAAGTGTCGACATGGATGGCTTTCTTTTCTTTTTTCTTTTTTGAAAGATCTGTTTTCCATTCCAACTGTGGGCTATCCCAATGCGAGTCACCTACTGTAAACAGCTTAACTGTATGCATGACATTCTTGGCCATGGTTTTGTTGCTATAACACTGTCTTTCTCTTGTCTATAGAATAATAACAATGATAAATCACTTTAAGAGATGGAATAAGAACTAATCCTTCTTCCACCATGTTCTCCTTCTCATTCTTTCTCTGGATGTGGTCTGGTCTTTCCAGCCGATGGCTGGGATGGAAGAGCTTCTCTCCATTGATGCTTATTTTTAAATGTGGCTGTATCGTCATCTTTATGAGAATCTGTCAACTCCTTTTTCTTGTTTGCTCTTGCAAAGCAGCATCCCTTCCCTTCCTGTCCGCACTACAACCAGGAGGTATTCAACTCTGATAAGTGAAGGGAAAGGTTTTTGAAAAAGCTGTCTTAACCCTCTTCAGCCAGTCATGTGACATTTTTCCTCAACTTCTCTCTTTGTCTTCCTCTTCCTCTTTCCTCCCTGTGAAGACGGTTGAATTGAGACTGTGTGTGTCCATATGAGTAATGGTATCAGATCTCTGTTATCTGACAACATGATTTGAGTCTGTAGGAACACAAAGGACTGGTTGCTATGTGTCACTGAAAGGCGCTCGCATTGTAGGAAGTACGTCAGAGAAGGATACAGTGAAGAGAGATGAAAGGCCAGAAGAGATTCTCTCCTTTATTTGTGTTCGTTTTATGCAAGTCCTGATCTGTTCATCGTTAACAAATCGTACCAGTGAAGCACGGGGACTTAAAAATGCTGTAGTGATACGACCACCTCTGTAGGACAGGGTTCTGTAAATTCAGTACTCATAATAATATAAAACTGAACCGAGCAGGCAGAATGCTAAATCAAAGTCCCTGCATCTACAAAGGTGATTTCATTTGTTAGTCAAATGAGATCCTGCGTGGAGCTGCTGTGTTTCAAAAAACACCAACTGTAACAGTGTGTGGGTACTAAAGATACTGCATTTAGAGCACAGAAAAGACAGTTTTGAGTACTCTCTGGCAGGCATTTATATGTCTGTCACACCATGGAGTGTGAGTGATTGCAACAGTGTAAGTTACAGCCATGAAACTTTACAGGTGTGTCCTAGAGATCAGGCAGAGTTTGAAGATGGGTGTGGTCTGAAAAGCCACTGGGGTGCAAGATTCTCTAGTTCTCCTTTTTCATACATTTGTAAGATATAAGCAGTCATATTTTACCATCAAACTACTAAATCTCTACAAAAGCAGTGTGCACAGGGTTAGTTGTCTGTGAAGGTTCTCAGTCATCCAGGTCATCGTAGTCAAAGGAGCTTGCAAAGAAAAGCGTCTGGACTTCTTTAAGTTGCTTGAAGACGTTTCACCTCTCATCCGAGAAGCTTCTTCAGTTCTAAGGTCAAATGGTGGAGAGTCCCAGATTTAAACCCAGTGGGAGTGACCCCCCAAAGAGGGACAAAAGGACCCCCTGAAATCCTCTAATCCCCTGAGCCAAGGTGTGAAAATGGGTGTGGGTCCCAATCAACCAGGGGGTTGATTGGGACCCACAAGGACATTTTTGTTTGTGCCCAATATTTGACATTGCTGATATCTGAAACCTAGAGAAGATGATGCTGGGGAAAAATGAAAGGTTTCACATAATCTCATTTGCAGGAAAAAGAGTAAGGGGTAAGCAAGAGGGAATTAAAGACGCATCTGAGACTTGACTGAACCTGTTAGGTAAGCTTCTGACCAGTTAAACACAGCTTAAGAATTAGCATTACCCTTTGTATTCAACAGTGCTTGATCCCTTTGTGCATTTGTTGTGTAATAACACGATTATGTGGGCGTTTTGGTTTTTAGTCAAAACCAATGGCTGCCTGATTTCTGTCACCTTCATGTCATTATTATTTATTCAGGGATTTAACATGTCGGCCTGCAGTCCTGAGAGATGTTATGGTACCAGTTTTTACACATTTATGTCTGGTTCAGGACACCTCACCCATTTGCTACTGAGGCTCTTACATGTTTGTGAGCATAGCCAAAAAAGAGGTTTTGAAATATGTCTTAGAGCTGATTTAAGTTCAGCTCAATTGGTCCCTTGAGTCAAAAAACACTGATAGGAAGTAGTTTATGGTGGACACAACGTTTCCTGCGTTTACGCTCTAATTCATGATCACAGCTTGTTTTGCACTCTCTCCTGCTACTAGACTGATGACCACCAAATGTCTGTCAGGATATCTTTGTATATTCCATTATCCAGAACACACACATGCTGCACATAGCAAAACACTGAAAACTGCACAGCTCCAAGTCTAAGTGCTTTACGTGGTCTGCTGCTAAAAGTAAGGAAATCCCCTCTAGCTAGGACAAAAGTGAACACTCAGCTGCTAAAAAGTGCTGCAAAAAGCATGTATTGTGAATTGATGTATTGACTGTGGTGTGCTTAACAGCAGACATGCTAATGGTATGGCTAATAGGTTGTGTTGTGTATCCCAATTCTAACTCTCACAGTACTTGAAAACTGCGGTATTAAATCTCCGTCAGGTAGCTGATATTTAGCAAATAGCGCAGTTGGATGTCTTGTTTCGCCAACTTGGTTGTTCAGCGTAGCTTATTTTGATTCACAGTTGTCTCGATCAAAAGGTGGTAGGTTAGAATTTTGTGTGTGTGTGTGTGTGTGTGCGCACGCGCGCACATTTGAATGTAGTAAGAATCAGTTGTTGTCAGTCAGCGTTGGATTAAAGCACTGCTATTCTTTTCCAAGTAGTCGAACATTAAAGGAGCCTTGTCCTCAGTTGGATGTCAGGAAAGAGCTTACTCACCTTGGAACACTGTGAGGTTACACCACATGTGTCAGAAAACAATAAACATATTTTGGTGTCTCCTGTGAGTTCCCATGCATTAAAAGTGTGTGAAGTGTAATGCTATCGGGATTCACTCGAATCGACACATTTCTGTTGTTCTCTTGGCGCGTGGTATACGTGGTTTTTCTGTTGTTGCCTATTATCTAAGAGTTGTTAAGGTTAAGTTGGAACAAAGGAAGGGTTAGGCCACTGAGCTGGCCTTGACTCAGTCTTGAAGGAAGACGTTTTTAGCATTACTAAAAGGTTTGGGTGGTGCAGCTCTGGTTTCTTAAAGCAGCTGTTGAATATTTGTGGTCTGTGTTGTAATGTCCATGTTGTTGCATTTTCAAGCCCAGTCAATAGTAACTGATTAACAGACTGCACTGACAAATCAGCTGTTTGTCTTTTTCCAGACTGTCAGGGCTAAGATTGAATAGTTCTTATCTCTGCGTAAGATTACAAAATCTTTTTGGGGTGTCGCAAGTTTTATCTAAAGACTTGCTAACTCAAGTCCTAGGGATCCACACGTAAAGCCTTCCAGACAGCTGATGTAAATGATTTACAATGTCCACTTAACACATCTGTAATCTCATAGTAAACCCACCTTTACACTTACTGTTATTAACCAAATACAATCAGTGATGAAGATGTGTGTTTGCATGTATTTATCGCAGTCATCTTATATGTGATACAGTGGAACAATTCTTGTACTTTTGCCTCTTAAAAGCAACGAATACACTGACCAGCTCAGTCACACTAAAACACAATGGAAGAGAAGGATAGGAGGGGAAAAAGTCAACACAGTGTGAAGTCATGCTGTTTTGCAATGTGATATTGCATCCATACTGGGACACCAAATATCAGTATTTTATTAAAGAAATTAAAATACCAGTAATAAAATGGCCTCTCTCATGCACTACCATCCTGAGATAATGTTAGTTGAGCAAACTTATTAAATGACCTCAACTGAAAAACAATCCAAAACTGGACACACTCAGCTTGACAAAGATACCTGCTAATTCGAAGTAAGCTAATGGTTTAGTCACACGAGTAAAGGTAGGACAGCAACCACCTTGGATATACTAAAATAAATAAATAAATAAATTAATAAAACAACCTGCCTGGTGATTGCACAGGTCACCTGATAGGAGGCACCTTTCTGCAAACAGACTGACTAGGAGAGACTGCAATTACTCTCAGAGATTCTCAAAGGTTTGCAAATAATTAAATCTAATTTAAAACATTCCCATTTATAATGTTGCCATAAACATGTTTGCAGCAGTCTGAATCAGTCTCAACACTTTGAGTGGACTCGACTCAACTGACTGCCAGCTGGTTATTTTCATATGGAACAGGAATTGCTGAGCACAAACGTAAATATTAAATGTGAATTTCTGTCTATGTAGTCCTGACTGTTTATCACAATTAATTGGTGAGTTATGAGAAACCGATTGCATGTAACTCCCAACTAGAGCAGGGCGATATGACCAAAAATATTTATCACGATATACATTTGAAAATTTGCAATAACGATATAACTGACGATATAATTGACACTAGACAAAATACTTTACAACTTCACAACTTTATTAGTGCAAAAAAAACCAACAACCCATCAATGCATTTTCACTTAAACAAGCAGGTGTTTTATGTGAATTAAAGTTATATAAAAATTTAACAGTGCAAATTCAAATTCCTTGCTGACAATTGTTGAGACAACGCCGGTCTCTGCGATTCTTTTGGTCCTGGTAGAGATCACGCTGAGATGTTTCCATGTTTTACACAATCCTTTTATTACCAATTATTCTTACAGATGCATCTGGAGATCAGCACACTGCAGTCCTATGCTAAAGGCTGATCTCTAGAACTCCACACAACAGTTACAGTTATAACCTCTGGTCTCCTCCCCCCTACAGTAAACATCCCCACAAATGGAAATACACTAGTACAGTGGCCAAGGGTGCTGACACCCTGACCCCCATCTCCTTTTATGATAGTGCCCGTTTGCCCTTTGTCTGCTCCTCACCCTCAGTAACTCTTGCTACTGTCCTGGGGGTGGGGGTTGATTGTCCTCCTGCCCTGTACCTCAGTTCTTTGTTCCCATTCCAAGCCTATTTTCTATTTTGTATTCTTACACCCATTAACCGCAATATTATAATGTTGCAAGCAATCACAAACTATATTCTCTTTAACTCTGATGTATATTAAGGAATCTATTCTCAACACAGTTTAACCAAAAGGCATTTCCAGTGGAAATTAGCCGACATATCCTCAGCATAACCATGCATAATATCCACAAAACTTAAAAAGAGGTCATACACACACAATACGGTCATATTATGTTGAAGCACAGTACGTATCACTCCGCCAGGCTCCTGACTACGATAGTAGTAATGCTCCGATAATCCATCAAGCAGTCCAGGTTCGTGGCTTAGCAAAGTGGTACTAAAACATTTGACAGATTTTCGAGCGCCGTGTACCACATAAAATCGTTTCGAGGTCAGTAAACACAACCAGAATTCATACATAAGGCACACGGGATTATAAGGGGCACTGTCGATTTTCAGAAAAATCAAAGGATTGATTTTTAGTGTGCCATATTTTCCAAAAAACACGGTAATAACGACGGCCCGCTAGCATGCGCTACCAAAACTAGTGCTTTGTTGTGTATCTGACAGACGAAAGCTAAACCAGTTCCACACCACTGAAGCTGCGTTTCATTCAACGATTTGCTTTCGCTGCCATGCTTTTTCCGACGTGTGCGTATGAAAACAAAGGCACTGCGCATGCGCGTTTTACCCATATTCTATCGCGATATTTCATTTTTCTATCGTTGCCCAAAATTATACCGGTATTACCGTGAACGGTATGATATGGCCCAGCCCTACTCCCAACTTGATCCCATTCAATCGCAGACGATGGCAGACTGACTCCGACTTAGGACAGGTTTTAATGACAGCATTGTTATGGCTATTATATTATTATATATAATATTATGCATTATCAATCCTGTCCAGGTATTTGTAGTTTTTTGTACCTCCTTAAACCACTGTCTACTACAACTAGAGAACATGCTTAAAATATTCTAACATGTCAACACCCTTGTTATCCACCCATATTAGTTTGTCCATTTACTTTTAAGCATCTGAAAATGGGGGACTACATATAAAAATGACTGTCACTCTGAAACAGTTAATGCAATCATTTCTTAAACCCCTTGAATTAAAGCTGAAAGTCTGCCTTTCAATTTCATGTTTGTTTGATTGATTTAAGATCCTATGAGGGGATGTAAAGAAACAAAATACGAAAGCGATGTCGTCCAAAAACTTCTTGACCTTACTGTATCATTGTTGCAAAACCTGTGACATAATGAAAACAATGAAGTTGGTGGAAACTACACCTTGTCCTTGAGCCCTGGCTCCACAGCACGATGATACAGTATGTTGTTCCCACCATGTGGAATTTTGTGGCCATAACATAGTTGATCCTTGTGTTGCTGACCTAGTTATTACTGAAACTTAACTTCAAAGTACAGTAGTGCTCGGTCAGCATTACACCCGTATAGCAATGACACATCCTTCATTCAGGTTGCTAAATGTGACACAGTTCAATTATCTCAAAAGGAAAACACTTGAATGAAACTATTTAATAACAGCGTTGCTTTGTTTTTCTGCTTTTGTTGACTGATATCGGCAAATAGAATGACATTTATAGAATGACAGGCGTTTATTTTTTGTGCCGCATCAGTGTTGATCTGGTTAGTGGTTCTAGGACAGTGTGACGAGGCATTAAAAGGGGGGAAAAAACGTAAAAAAAGGTTTTGAGTGATTAATAAGAACAGAAAAGTGCCATTTAAGTATTGGTCCAGGACATAAAACCGAAAAAAAGAGGAATAAATGGCATCAAAAGCAAAACAAAGATAATAAAAATATCAATATTGGCATCACCTGGTATCAGCTGCTAATAATAAAGATGCATGACGCAATCTGCAGTGTTTGCATTGATTTACAACAATTTTAGAAGTTGTGATAACTAAATTAAAACATTTAGGTTTTGACTTGCAGTACAAACTGTGGCTTGGTGTATGTTTTGCAGAGACTGTTGTCATTAGCAACAATATTTAGGCCTTTTATGATGTACATTTGCCCTTAAATAATGGAAACTCTGTGACCTAAATTCTGCTTCCCACAATGAGATCTTACTCAGTACTTCTGAGAGGAGGCCTTGGTGGAAAAAAAGACAGATGGTGAGAAAGAGAAGGAGGAGTGTGGGGAAATACAGGGGAGGGAAAGGGAGTTTTAAAACCACACCTCCATGTTTCTTTTTGTTTTTTTTAATTAATGATGAGCAGGAGTGAGTGTGTTTGAATGGCTTAAAGAGAAACGTAGATGAGTTCCTCTTGCTTTGGCAGCCTGGAGAGTGATGTGACTTGTGTCCGCCTTTTAGCTTGTTTCCCAGGTTTCCTTTTATCATAGATGCTGTGGCTGAATTGTTGTAGTTTAATTAAACAGTGACTTAATGGTAGTTATCCACTGCGTCACATTGGCACATTGGTTTTCCTTATACTGGAGTATGTGATTTAGAAGCATTTTTTTGAGGTGATGCTCTGGATGGCGTTGACAGTATATTGAGAGGGTTTTCTAGTATTTCATTTAATCCATGTATTTATTTATCTACCCACGAGTCACAACCTGTTAAAGTACTGCTTCTTAGCCAATCATCCATCGTGCAGAGAAGTGTGATACCATGTCCATAAATACTACAGCTTGCCCTTGTGTGATTGAGAAAAAGAGAGGATCTAAATGTGTTTTCACACGGCAAACTAAATAATATTTAAAAACACACAGTTTTACCTTGAGCTGGTGAGATGTTGTGCTTTGTTTTACATGATTTTGCTTTTTAAACGCTGCGATTTTAACATAAGCGTTGCTAAATGTAATTCTTTGTCCTGTCTTTCAGACGTTGTCTCTGCACGCTCACAGGAGTCTGGTTTGGCTGCTGCCCCGTCTGTGCCTTGCTGGTGAGACAACCTGACCATTTCCGTCCTCCCCTGTCAAATAAATGCGCTCAGGACACTTCTAATTCAGTTTCTGCTTCGGCGGGTCCAAGTTTGGTCCATGGCCGGTCCTGTTTTTAATCGGTAATCACTCAGCGCCAAGCTGGACCCGAGGGCTCAGACTCCCCCCACCTGTTCCTGCTCCTCCGCCCCGCCCCCTAAACAGCTTTCCGAACACATACACGCATCCCAGCTCCGTAGCCAAGCGCGCCGATTGGCCCGTGAGGAGGAGGAAGAGGAGGAGTATGTCAGTGAGGCTGCACTTCAGAAGTTCACGGCCACCTACACAGATGCTGAGACCATTACTGGTAATTGCTGCATGCATATGTTATAACTGTTGGCAGACAAAACTTACTGGAACCCATTTGGCGCTGTTGTATCAGCACTGTGTGCAGACATGTGTATAATTCATCTGTCAGAAATGATCTCCTTTGGTCCTTTACAAGTCCATTTGGCTGCATTAATGTATTATAGAAGTTACACAGTACAGCACAATTTAGCCCAATTAAAAGTTTACAGTAATGCCAGCTCCCAGTCTCTAATGGTTTTGGAGTAAGGTGTTAGGAAGACTGCAGGCTGATGGAGGTGGTTTGGATGAGAGTGAGGCCTTTGGAGCTGTGAGAAACTGTCCCTTTTCTGTGACCCTTCTCTAATGTAACATCCTGTCAGTGAAGCAGCTCCAGGGGACTTCAGCTGTGTGTGAGCCAGCATGCGAAAGAGAGAAGAGCTCTCAGTGGACTGTTTCCTCAATAGAGCAGGATGACACTAGTGTCCAAAATGTTGCTGTGCACTGGCCCTTCTCCTTTCTCTTTACAGTCTGGGAAGAACACCCACCAGACACTTTTAATTGAGTTGGTATTACATACAAAATTAATGAGTATTGATTATTTTTCTTTCCTTCTTTTTGCTATGCTAATCATGCAGAAGTCTAGATTAGAGGAGGTTGGGATTCTGCGGATCATTAAGGGAGGGAGAGGGAGCTAAGTAGAACCTGGCTAAAAAGCTACTTCAGCACTTCATAAATGTTGCCAAGCACTTATACAGCACAATACTGTGTAACGTTCATACTCACAGGAGCAACAGGAAAAGACCCTCCCAAAGACATTCTTTTTCCACCCTTGGGCATGATCTCAGTTCCTTGTATTATTTTGAACAGCAAGGTCTCGCTTATTTTTATGTTACCAAAAAGGTCATGTAGGAAAGTCATACTCATATTCAGATTTAGTTACACTTTTAGAGTCAAATCGACTGCCAGCTCACCAGCCAGAGCACCTCTGCTCGTTCAGCATGACCAAATCAAAGGTTTGCGCTTATGGCTTATTGGTGACCAGGTACACACATGTACTGTAGCTGGTGCAGTGTAGGGTTTCCCCATATATAGAATTTACTTGGGCAGGCCACCAAAGTAAATTAACACCCACCCAATATAAATGGCGATTCATATTATCCATCCTAGAGAACAGGGCCATTCTTGGTCTACAGCAGGGATGATAGTTTTTGTTCCTTTAGAGATCCACTACAAACTGAATGAACCGAATGGAAAGTTGTGAATTGTTATGAATTTGACGATATTGGTGTTTAGTGTATTCTGCTCAACAATCATGTTTTTAAGAGAGCTGAGCAAATCCCATGAAAAACATGCAATCATTTTGAAAGTGAAACATAAATGTTGCGAAATCTAAACTTTCATGGAAAACAGGCCGAAGTGCTTAAAGAAGAATTAATGGAAAGAACTGCATGTCTGAAAAGTGTTATATTTACTGTTAGAGCCCGACCGATGTCAATGGGGGTCAATAGCAGCCATTTATTGATATATCAGTATCAGCATTTACAATCACCTATAAATTAAAAAAAGAGAGAGAGATGGGAGAAACGCCCTTTAACCATGTCATGAGTGTTATGTAGGGCACTCTACCACTTCCCTGCCGGCAGCTCGTAAGTGTAAACGAGTAATCCCTGACTTGTATAATTAAAGAAAGATTAATTTTAAACTGCACTGTAATGCGATCTTAGTGAGGACTAATAAATTACTTCACATAATAAAAGTGAAGGATTATGTTTATGCTTTGTGTGTCTAAAGTAGAAAATATCTGCCGATATATCAGATGTTTAAATCACCAATTCCTCTATCGGTGATTCTCTGGTACGGACTTTTAGAAGACTGAAACCCCACAGTGCTGTGTACATTCATATGACAGCTTATTCGCTAAAAGTCAGTGTCCGACTTTTGTAGGTAGTCTGTTATACCCTAAACAGCCCTATAAATCTATAATATTATTGCTCTTTATTAACTTAACTTAATTTTCCTTTAACTGTTGGCTTTAATGCATAATTAATGCATGCTGTTTGAATCAAAGGACGGTGTTTTTCTTTTTCTTTTTTCTTTAACATATACGTGAAACCCAGTTCTTGATTTCAGGCTGACAGGCTCATTCTTTAACAGAATCAAAGCTGTGGTAGGATCTACAGCAGCCCAGTTTTAAAGTTGGCTGAGGTGTTCAGGACAGTGCTGCCATCTGCTGGTTTGTGTTCAATTTGCAGTTGTTTTGTTTGTGTCCTCATGTTTCCCTCTCTCAGCCTTCCGTCTGTCATTCTGCTTCTCCAACTCTCTCTTTGAGTCTCTCACAGAAAGAGAGAGCTGGTGTGGGAGTGGGTACGGGCGAATGAATGAACACAATGAGCTGAATAGAGCAGCTCATTGCCATGCGGCAGTTTCTGGGTGTGAGATTAATTCTCCGTGGTTACCAGCCTCCGATGATGTAAAGAGTTGAGTAACAGTGAAATTATGGGATGTCTGATGTGGAGAGGACGATTGGGAGCAAACAGACACATAGAAAAGTGGCAGAGGACGGATAACTTTGGTAAGCGGCTGGCAAAGTTATGGCAAGTGGAAAAACGGAGTTTGAATCTGATCTGATGGGTATGGTCCCCTGGCTCTCATCCAGTCACAGCATGCAGAAACATCCACTGTGCTGCTTTTTTTTGTTTTTTCTCAAAGTAGTGCAGGGTTCTTCTTGTGTTTTCACAAAGACGAGTTTGGACCTGTGCTGACCCACCAGAGCCTCAGTAAAGCACTCAAAACACTGTGTGTGGAGATTAGCCTCTGTGAGCTAGTCAGTCTGACCAGTGCAGTCACTGTTTGAGGGAGTGTAATCATGGAGTGGAAAATTTTGACAGGGGGGGAGGGGCTGCTATACACATAAACTGAGGGTTGCTATGGCTACAATGTTTTTGTACATAAAAAAAACTATGAATAATCCAGCAAGAACAACTGGCTGACTGCACACTTTACAGAACAAACTGAACCTCATTCGTTTGGATTTTATCAATTCTGTGGACTTGAAAAATATTTAACATTGAGTTGAATCTGAATTTAACATTTATAAAATATGCACTGTGAGTTTGTGCCAGATGTAGACAGATGATCTCATCTGGAAACAAATGGAACACAAATAAGTGATTTCAGATATTTACATACTGTATCTGATGTTCTGTGAAGCTGATGCCTCTTTACTATTCTGGCTGATGATATTAAGGGTTAGGGTTAAGCGTTTACATATTTTATGTATTTTAATGTCTAAAGAAGTATTCCTTTGCCCTTCATTTCTTGTCTGTTAAAGCTGTCCTTTAAGCTGCGTCCACACTGGAAACGATTGGCTCATCGTGCATCGCTTTGTAGCCGACGGCTGGTCACTTGTGAACGTTCCAGACTCCTGTTGCCTGCATCTGTATTTGTATAGATATATAAGTTGAAAAAATATCTCCAGTCACAGCTACTTTGTCTCGTCAGCGGATATTTTGCCCATAGTCGCTTGAAGTCACCGAACGGGATTGACTCTCTGTGGTCTCTGGTTGCCATGTCGCTGGCGGTGTGATGCAGCGTTACCGTGTCATTCCACAGGATGTCCAACTAATCAAAATCGCCAGCTCACATTTGTATCCAAGTAAACAGATTTGTATTATGTGGATTCTTACTTTTAAGCGCACTATTACTGAGAACAGATTGGTGTAACTTCAACATTCGTGGATGTTACTTAGACACACATCACCGGCACTCCCCGACAGCTGCTTCCTCCACCGGCTGGAGAGTTCACAAACAGCTTCAGAAACCAAGACACCAAAGCGCTGATCCCAATCTGATGCAACATCTTCAGCTTGCCCCGGAACAAGCCCCTTCGATAGAGACCACTATCTTTCATCCCGCAGGACTCAAATGATCCGGTGCCAGACCCCACAGCAGAACCGCAGATCTCGTGCAAACATCCCTTGACCAGTAGGCACGATTGAGCTCTACACAAAGGAAGTTGGTTTTGCTCTGTGATTCAGGTTATCAGAAGTATAGTAGGCAACCACAGAAAATGTATGCACATGAAAAAAAAATCACTTTGTACTAACTGCACAAACCAAACGAGAAGCATTGCTGTGTGGAATTTTGCATGGTTTTTGTCCTGGAAGAGTGAGAGTCACTTGACCAAATATTTGTGATTTATAATCCACAGTTAAATCCTTCTTTGATGGAAATTATAATGATTTATTGGGAAATCCAACAACCAATCCCATGTTACGTTTGTCATTCAAGATGTTTACTTTCAACCTGTCAGGTAGGACTTGAGGGATTTTATTTTATTAGTAATAAACTTTTTATTTACAAAGAAAATAACACCTTAGCAAACACACTAGGCGCAGATTCACAGGGTTAGTGACATTTGAAAACCCTGGTTCGCCACCCACGTGTAGATGTGTGAGCTGCCGGTGACATTTGATAACACTGACGTACTACTGCGCTTTATTTCACGAGTGCACCCTCTGTGACCAGCAGCTGCTTGTGCTGCAATCTAAATCTGGATAACACTCTGCTGCAACTCCACGGAGCAGCACTACAACTTAAATGGAGGCAATTTTCTAAGTGTTAGTGGATTATAGTTTGCATCAAACCACCCACCAACTTCTGTACTTCCTTTTACTTGAAATTACCTCATTTCTAAAATGAAACATCTCAAAGATCGGTTACTTTGTGCACCACCCTAATCGCTCACATTACCGTGAAGTTTGGTAACTAGTGATTCTAAACTGATTAGTGCAGCTATTAGTCTGCTTCCAAGACTATTACGCATCAGCTTAGGATAACATGTAATCATATCGAGCTTTGTTTGGTGCCAAAAGCTGGGATCTGTGGGATTACAGGGAAAAATCTTGAGTGGTGTTTTGGCAGGTTTTCTGCTGGAGCTTTGCTCCTGTCGCGCACACACTGTGATTACTGCTGTAACGAGGAGAAACCTTTTCCGCTGGTCTGTTTTTGTGGTAGTTTAACACTTGCTCTCTAATATAGCAAAATCTCCTTTATGTTGAGTTTATTAACTTTTGGCTCAGGCTGTGTTTTCACCACACCTCGAAGCACACGCACACACTGACACTTTTAAAATCTTGAAAGGCCCAATCTCTTGATATTAGTGTTTTAGTAATGGAGCTTGAGCAGCATCAGACCTGGTGTGGCCACAGTTGGTTTATACAGGATAGGGAAAATAGTGTGTGTGTGTCTTTCAGCTTGTGTGCAGAGCCCAGCTGGGTTTGTTGGCTGCCAGAGTGTGGAAAAGTGAGAGAGTGGGGCGGTCCATGTGATCTCTCGTCATTGGCATGTCAAGCATGATGGGACCAGTTTGGTTGGCTCCGGCCGCTCCTCCCTCCCTCTTTTTCCGCCTCTCTTTTGGTCTCCTGCACTCTGTACTGTCCTCTAAAACTTTTAGTACTCTGCTCTTCCCATTTCCCACCCTCCCGGCACCTCTCTCTCTTTCTGTGTTATTTCCCGCGACCTTGCCCTCTCCAGGATCGCTGGAAAATGTAATTGGAGGGCAAGAGGGGGCAGTGGTTGTCGTGCTCGGGCACCATGAGTGAGTACGCTGTGTGGAGAATGGTTTTCTAGCAGTTTCAGCTCATCTCTAGTGATAGTTATGAGCAGTCTGACTAACATCTGGACAGCTTGCTCGCCGTATCTTCTGGCTATCCCTTTTGTTATCTGTTTGTCGGGGACTGTTGCTTTCTTGTCTTTTTAACCTTGTATATTGAAATGGGTGTTAAAGAGCTGGCTTTGCAAAGGAAATGTTTTTGTTTGAATTCTTTCAATCTGTGAAAAATCAAAAGTGTCACATGTCGTCATGTGGGTTCAGTTTTATAGTAAAAGATAAGATTTTCAGGTTTAAACGGCTAAAAGCCTGCCAGTGAGTGTGTTTTAGGAAGAAGGGAAAAAACCCTGGCTTTTCAAGCCTTGACCTCAGGGGGCAGAAGTGCATTGTTTTGGTCAACAGGAGGCAGCCATGTTGCATTTCAGATCTATGCTTTCAAGTTAAAGATTTGAAAGTCATGTCTGGGAGATTGAACGGTCTGACACAAACAACTTGTGACTGCTAACATTTCAGCTGATCCTAGTCAGTCAGTAGCTTTCCTTTAATGTGATAAAACCCTCTCTGTGTCTTCGTAGTCTGCTCGCTGTGTTAGGCGGTGTGTTTATCGCTCAGACGGACTGTGTGACAGGCCTATTTTTACATTTGAACTTGAACTTTCTTGTTGTGGTGTCCTCACAGCTTGTGTGCTTTGCGCCTCCTCTGTATTTACTTCAAAAGGTTTTACTATCCACTCTCTTATGAAGAGACGGTGCGATACAAAAAAAATACAGATTTTTTTTTTTTTTAAATGGTCCATAGTAAATGTAAAGTTCAGTTGTGTGATCTTCTTTCTGTCACATGAAAAAATAATTTCAAAAATATTTTTATATGTATAATTGTTGCATTTCCCAAGAGGTCCAGGTGATCTGCTTTCGTTGCTCACCTATTCTAAGAGGGAGCCCCATTTGTTTCAATTTTCACACTGGACGCCCTTCCTGATGCAACCGAAAGGGACTTTTTCTCCTCCCAGGATCAAACCTGGATCTTTCTCTTGTTAGGCGAATGTGTAAACCACCACACCGTGGAGACACAAAGTAGTCTGAGCCTAAATGCTCAGTAGTATCAAATCACAGGCAGTTGGTACCTACAGCTGCAGAGAGAGGAGGAGCAATGGCTGTAACATTTATACATTTTCTATATATGTTAATATCAGAAAACACACACGCATATTTCATCCTGCCTTTCTTTTTGCCTTTAAACAAAGCTCAAAACCTTGTTGGATGATATTTGCAGTGTTATCATTCTTAAACATCACCCAGTTTACTGTTCATGTTTCATATCAGAATCCAAATATTGCAGTACATTTAGGTATATTGAATTCATGCTCCTATAATGTCAGATTGTGCTCTGCAGGAAAGCTTTTAATACACTTCAGTTACAAAACTTCAGTGTCAATATAATTTTATTTGCTGCTATACTTTGCGTAAAAAACCAAATGATCTGCCAGAGATGTGCTAATCAATCATAATCTTACTCAGAGAACTTTTACACAAACCAGAGGCAGCACAAAGTGGCAAAATCCAGAAAATTGTGAAATGTCACTTGTTCTGATGGAACTGGGTATTCAGCACTTACATCTGTGTTGAAATTTCTCTGGCTGTGCTTGCTAAATGTTTCCCCAGCCTCTGCTGTGAGTGTGTGTTCCCCTTTTCAGCACAGTCAGTCATTCAGTCTGCATTAGAAAAACTGTAAGAGCGCATTGTTGGGGAGACAGACAGACAGACGGGCAGATAGAGAGACAGAACAAAGAAACAAAGAACTTTATTTTTACTGTATGTTAATTCCCACGTTTAGTCTCCTTCTGTCAGTCCAAGAGCTTCTCTGTTCTATATTTGTGGAGGAGGGGAAAAAGAAAAAACTTGATTTGTGTGTAAGCAGAGAGAATGTGTTCTCTAATAGAGCCAAAAATGGATGACGCTTTTAATAGCACACTAAAGTGATGTGTGAACAGAGAGCTGCATAGCTGAAAGCTTAGGTAAGGTTATTTAAGTTTGCACAGCAGAGCACAATTGTGAATCAGTGGTTCACAGAGGAAGGCTGCTGTTGATTTTGTGCAGGGGAAAAAAAAGAGAGCACAACTGAGTGGCTCGGTGGTTAGGGCTCACGTGCCTCGATCCTTCAGTCCCCTCTTAAATCCCAGCTGACTGGAACTTTTGTGGCGTGTAATGTCATCCATCCATCTCCCTTTACTATCTCTAATCACTGCAGCTGTCATACAAGGGCTGAAAACACCCAGTAATTATTAAAATGATAAAGAAAGAGGCCATACAGAGAGCAATCCCAATTTGGGCTATAACTATGTAAGAGATGTATACATTTCACATCTTTTATTTTTATTTTTCACAGGAAAATATAGGAAAAAATTAAGACGGTTGATCTCAGGTTACTAGGGAAGCCCTGCAGCTAGTCGACACCTACTTACATCTGTTTATTTATTATGTCTGAGCAGGTTAATCTCGTATCAGTTGGCTGCAGAGAGACTGGACACCTGATTTTGTTTTATCTTGTTTGGTATGCATGGCATCTTTATCTCTTTCGGGGTAATAATGGGCTTAATTATGGCGGAGAATTTATTTATTGTCCTAGATAAGGATGTGCTACAACACTGGATTCAAACTTAATTTAAACTGTTTGGCAAGCCAGTATTTTATAAAAATGATTAGAAATGTCTGACATCTAGCTCATTTCAAGCCTTTACAATCGCAAAGCTACGGTTAATTAGGGATACCAACTCAACTTTTAGCTTGTCTCCTTTTTGGTTTTCTTTTTCCTGCAATTAAAACCTAACCAGTTCCTCAGTGGGCCACTAGAGGGCCTCATACACCCTCCGGTTCAGAAGACTGCATGAGTGTACTAAATGAAATATATTGTCCTGATTACTAAATTGAATAACTCAGAAGTTCTGGTGTTTCCTGTGTCCACTAACTTGATGAAAATGTGAAAGTAAATATTTCCAAAGAAAGCAGCAGTTATTCTTCACTTTGTCTTCTCTCCTTGTGCAGATGTGTGTAACAATACTGATTTGCCGGAGCTCGAGATTATCAGCTTATTGGAAGAACAACTGCCGGTGTACAAGCTGAGGGCTGACACCATCTTCGGTTATGACCAAGATGATTGGCTGCACACTCCCCTCTTGGGCCCTGACGCTGCCGTTGACCTGACTACTGAACAGATTGAGGAGACCCTCAAATACTTCTGTAAGTTCGTTATGCTGCGTTTTCAAAATATAATAACACGCGTGTCCTGTTGTTGGAGAGTGACAATGAGAGATCTGAGTGTTATGGCAAAGTTAATGTTGTGGAAATGAGAGAGGGTGTTGACTCCACTGATGTCTCCGTTAGTGTGGGCGAACCAAGTGACCGTGGTTGCCAAAACAAAATTAATAACTGCTGTCTATCTCACTCTGGTTAATGTTTTACTTTTTCGTGCACTCAGTGCGCATGTTGTGTGGTTTTTTTTTTTATACCATCGTCAGCACTTGCCTTATCAAACTGTGGCTTTTGATTGCAATCTGTGCCAGCTAGAGCACATACAGACCCACATACACACAATTTGAATTAAACAAACATGCACAGGCTCGTGATAACATGTGCAAACACTGCACATGGCAAACCAAGGGAGTGTAAAGTGTTTTGTTTTTTTTTCACAATTAATTATTAATATCGAACTCATGTCGACTTGGAATAGTGACTCAGGGTAAAACATGTTCTAAAAATAAACCAAGCATCTTATAAATAGGCTTAATCAAGAGCTGCAAATACACCCGGTGCCCCATTGCCTGCACCTTCAATTTAGTATTGACATTCATCACAGAGAACCAGCCTATCAGGTGATAGCGAGGGGGCAGAAGAGCCATTATTACAAATCATGAAAATAGTTTTTTGCTGTACAGTCAATACCATCACTGTGATTTGTCATCATCTGTATCTCCACTTGGACTTTTACTAGCTATCCCATCTGCTTCAAGGAGATGGCTCTGTATCGGCACCCTAAGCAGGAGTGATACATGAGCTAAGATCTTTAATGGTAAAGCTCAACTGATCTTGAGTGTCTGATTGTACAGACCATCACAAAGTGCCGACGTGTTACCATTTTTAAGCATTTATATAATGAAAAGTCCAGCCCAACTTGCATCTTAATCAGGAGCGCTGTGGGGGAGGGGGATATAGTACACGCTGTTGCATCATCCGAGTAAACATTGATTCGATCTGGTGCCTGAGAAGGATGAGTGTGAGGAGGTTGTGACATGAGGCAGCTGACCGATCGAAGGCAAATCCATGCTGTGATGACATAAAATGCACATGTAACAAAGACTGGACTGTCTGATTGGTAAATTTGTTTCACAGCCTCAGCTGGTGATGGATATTTTGTCAACAGAGTAACAGATAACATGTAGGAGGTTTTAATTAGAATAGCTGTATGTTCGGGATTGCGTTGTTTCCTATTATTTTATCTTTTGATTCAACTGCATACCTGAAATCAAATAGCAGCGCACAGATACGTATAAATGCAATGATAATGCATGTATTAATGTGCAGGCTCACTTGGCAAGCAGCTCTAACTGATCCTGTAATGGGGTCTTATGCAACCTTACTGCATTACATGAGTAAGCAGTTATATGACTCTACTGGCACATTAGCATAAAACCATGCATGTCACTTAGTTAGCAGCAGTTGCTTTTTTTTCACACTGTAAGAAACACTGGCTGTTTTTAGCAAGCAGCAGGTTCACAGTATGTTGTTAGCCTTGTCTTAGCCCATCCTGTGAGCATGTAGCTGCTTTACGCTGTAGTTTCATAATGTGCTTCTCACTGGTTCCTCTCACGTGCTTTCTGCCTCCCATGCATGCACTTCATCACTCCCTATATGACAAATCCCAGAATCCCCATTTTGGTTCATTCATTTTGAGTTAGCCACGTCACCCCTGCCAACGCTACACTGCCTTCTCTGCATCTACATGCTGCTCAGCCGTAGGCTTTGGAGTCTGAGGCTGTTTCCATAACAACCACGCAGAAGGACAAAGTAGAGGAGAGGAGGGAGGGCGAAATGCTGACATGTGAATGGTGGGCGGGAAGAAGCTGGTGAAATTCCCCCCCCCCCTCATTGGCTACAGACATCCTTTTAGCCCACCCATCCCACTGTGTCGTCATTCTCATCATTTCTGCTGCAAAACCCGTGACTGCTGCTGCTGCCTTGCTCTCTGTATCTCTGTGTTTATTGAGTCATTGCTGGAGATGCGGTTGTCCATGTGTTGAGCTAAAGAATGTTACAAAAGGGAAGGAAAAGGTCATTTTGCGAACATGGCCAGAGTAACAGCTGACAGCAGCCGAAGGTGGCCTGACATGAAGCTATAAGTGGATGGACCTGATTATTTGCTCTGATTTGTTTTGGAGTGACTCTGGAAATGTGACGACAGAAAATAAGGAAGATGAGGGACATATTTGGCAGAAGATGGAAAATTTGCTGAAAATGGTAAAGACTACCTGACGGACTAAAATACAAATAAGTGACTCGGTGTTTTTTCCAGCTGACAGCTGATGACGCAAATAATGGTTCTGACTGATGACATCCAAAAATGGCACCAGCAGTGCATTAAATTAAGCATAGCACAGCAACGGGCTGGTGTTACTCAGTGTGGAACAGAAAAGAAATCTGATCATGAGAACCAGATTCTTACCTAAAGTAACCGTGTCCATTCTGGTATCTGCTAAGCATGCTGAGAAAGAAGAATTGAGATGCTGACCTATTGACCACCAGACTCTACTGGAAACCAGTTAAAGTGACAGATGCTTGTTTCTGACCATACTGGGATGCTACAGTTAAGTATGCTGGGACATTGGCACATCTGTCTGTCAGAGCAGTGAGGATGAAGAGACGAGGCCAGACCAGAGGCCAGAGGTTTGTTAAGGCAGACTACTACGAGCTGGACTGGTACTATGAAGAGTGCACTGATGGTAAGAGAGCACTTCAGTGTGGATTAACATGTACAAGCTGAAAAGCCAGACACTTTCCTGAAGTTGGAAAGAGGCTAATTTCTTTATGTAGCAAGTAAGTAGCTTCTATTGGATAGCTGATTTCAAGTGGAAGACTGTTACTTAGACGGCTGTTGTGGGGATTGTATCCAAGTAAGACATTATTAGTACAGAACAGTTGAGACTGAAAATGGGATAAGAGCAACTACAATGGAGAAAGAGAGCCGCTTCCTGCACTTTACATACGTCAACATGTCAAATTGTTTGCAATCTATCTAAAAAGAAACCAATTCAAAGCAGGGGCATGGAGGACTTCCTGGAAAGTTAGCTGGGAATTCTTTGGCTTCAATTTCACACATATTTGAAGTGCTTTGAGGAAGTCGTGCACACTGAATATACATTTACTGTCTTTTAAGTAACTCACTCTTGGGATCCGCTTGAATGTATGCTAGTTTCTTTCCTATTTAAATCATGTGAATGTCACCTTGTGGCTTGGCATTCTCAGCAAAACCATGAAGGTAGGTGTTGTGGAAAGGACAGAGGAGCAGCATTATAAACAGTAGGTGCTGTAATAGGTGGTGTTTGGAAGGTGAGTCAGTGGCTTCTAATATAGAGCCAAGTAGTAGTTGTGGGTGTTAGGTGTTGGCGGTGTGACTGGACTTTATGGTGGTTCCTGTGTTTCTGGACAACAACTAGAGATCTTGTTGTGCTAACTCCAGCTCCCTCCTGCTGATGCAGCGGGTAGCTGGCGTTAGCACATAGCGACAAAATGAATAAAGGTTATGTTGTGGAGATGGTGACAAAGTAACAAATTACAATAATCTAGTCTCAATGACATAACTGCAGTAAATGATCTCATGACAAAGAGCAGGATTTTTTAGAAGAAACCTGTAATTGCTTAGAAATAAAGTTTCGAGTTTAGATCTGTGCTGTTTAGATCTTTGCTGCGATCTGTGACCTGTCTTAGCTAAGTTTGCATCCATGTATATGTTTCTGCTCATATGCACAAAAATGAAAGCTTTTATCTGTAGCTTGTCCAGCAGAGCGGCGCCAACTCGGTCGTTATTGTACGTTGAGGTCTCACTGTAGCACATGTAGCAGTGCACTGTGCAGATGGTGCTGTGGAGTCAAGCGGTGTCCTCACTGTAGGTTGCTGACTTGTTTTATTAGAAAATGCTGCTGGAGCGTTAATGAAGAGCTGATATTAGCTGATATCAGCCCCTGTTGGAGACCTAAAAACAAAACAGGCTTAAACTAATGCAACGTTATAAAATGATCCTTTATGTATTGAATTCCAGTGTGTTACAACATCCTGTGGTATTGTCTCAAAGTAGCTTTAGTGTGTGACTTGAAATGATTAAATACCAGATTGATCCACATGGTCATGTGACAGGTGTCACTATCAGCAGGGTGCAGTAGTGGCTCGCTTGTTACCCTTTAGTGCTTTTTAGCTCCTACTCTTTCTTCACAAACATGTCCGTCTTTCTACTCTCGTCTTGGTCCTTTTTGCTCCCTAATTATGATGCACCTGCTTATGGTCCCTTTATTTAAAGTGGGATGTAAGTGATTTCATGCTATACGTGTAGTTCTCACCTATAGTAATTGCTTTGCTTTTGGTCGTTCGCATGCACATATTTGTGCACTTTTTGTATTTTGACATCATTAAACTGCACACTTAATATGGATGTTGGAGGAGAAATGAGTTCATTGTCCTATATTATGCATTCTTACATAACAGTTTGAGATGGATTCCCAGTTCGAGCTGCGCAGCTTAAATGTTATTCACATGTGGCCAGCTGGTATAGCTTTTATTTCCAGTCTTTTTTTAGGAACTGATATTGCCTGGTAGACACTGACGGTAGGTTTACTGTGTTAAAATGTTTAAATGCTGGATGAGAAGGGACACACTGCTTCTTTGATAAAGCTTTTCATGGAGTGTCGAGGCAGAAATAGATACGCAGCTGGTTTTATGTTGGGGAGGGATGAGGAAGTAGGTTGGCTTATATTTAGCCCAATGATTTGCATGCTCCTCCAAGCCAGTCTTGTTGATATCAACCTGACAACGACTTTTTGGCACTTCCAGAGGCCTTCAAACAAATGGCTTCATGGACAGAGGACAACCAGGACAGCTGGGCTCAGACTGGGGCTGGGGCTAAATAAAAGGGCCCTGTTTTTCGATTGGGAATGTAAGAGATGGTTCTAACAATATTTGAATTTCAAGCTCGACAGCAAATCCCAGAAAAATACTTGATATTGGATACCATTTTTTTTGTGTGTGTGGGGGGAGAGACAAAAAGAAACAATGCAAACTATAACGTCGATGTTTGTTTAATACCTCAGTGTTATTCAAATTGGAGCTTTGACAAATTGCAGGTCCATAAAGTGATATTCAATGTTGTGAACGTCAGCTACTTCAGAGGGCCTGTGTGCCTGCCGCAGATGACAGAAAAAGATGAAGCCAATCCAATCTTTAAGTGATAACGTGATAAACCCTGCTTCCGGGTCCAAATTACTCTGCGTTTATTAAGGTTGTTGGGTTTTCAATGTTTCTTAATGCTTTGTATCTTGTCCTATTTAATCTGAACAAGCCCCTAAATAAAAAAAAAAGGTGGTGATCACTGTCGGCCTCTCTCAATTTTTATTACCACTATTCTACCACTATTTTAAAGCTCAGTTTTTAAAACCTTACGATGTAACTACAGCCCAGCCCATGCAGCAGTATATTAATGACTAACCTCGTATTGTAGATGGATTATTTCAGTTGTTCTCCTGACTGAAGTTTGGTCCGTTTACAGCATCCTGCCATGCAGACACCTTTGTCCCTAATCATTGGGAACCTTCCATTAACTTTTATCGAGTGGAAAAAAGTTAGCGCTCCCCCTCCAGCTTCAGTATGTTTATATTATGCTAACATGCTAACATAGCTGTGTAGCTAGCCACCACGTAGCACAGGGGTGTCAAACTCAAATACGCAGTGGGCCAAAATTCAAAACTGGAACAAAATAACATTAATATTTATTGAAAAAAAATTCTTCCTCCAGATATAAGAATGAATCTTTTCTTATGGACTCAAATAAGTTTTGCTGGAAAACTGAATATGGAACAAGCAAAGCTTAATACTAAACAATATATATATTAGCTGTATAATACCAGTAGGCCAGCTCTAATAGTAATTTGGTATGGCTTTGCGGGCCAAATGTAATTAGGCTGCGGGCCAAATTCGGCCGGCGGGCCAGAGTTTGACACCTATGACGTAGCACATCATTATATACCAGCTAGCCCAACTTCAGTAACCATACAAACGTCACTACTGTTTAGTTTTCTGTCTTCATTTATGTCAGAAGTGATAGCAGAGCTGTACGTTTTAATTATTTCACAAATCCCTCAGTCAGAACCTGGTATATCATCTTTAGATGGAAATTTGTTACACCTGGTAGCCACACAGATTATTTTATTGAAGGTGAAAGAATTCAGACAGTTTGTAACTCTCAGTGACTTCATGAACTTTCCTGCTGAGTTCATGAGCTCAGTCAGTCATTTTTGGTCATATTGAATAAAAAATTAAGTCTATTTTCTAAATGTTGGTGTTTCAAACAGGAGGATTATCCGTGGTACGAAATGGTCAAGCCCGCCCATTCTCATATCACAGTAGCTACGTCCATGTACCTGTAGCTCAGGTAGCAGAGCAGGTCAGCCACTAATCTGAAGGTCAGTGGTTCGATCCCAGGCTGCCTCCTGGCTGCATGCCAAATACTAGATACTAACCCCATGTTTGCCTACTGGTGGTGGTCAGAGGGCCCGGTGGCGCCAGTGTCCAGCAGCCTCACCTCTGTCAGTGCGCCCCAGGGCAGCTGTGGCTACAATGTAGCTTGCCATCGCCAGTGTGTGAATGTGTGTGTGAATGGGTGAATGACTGAATGTAGTGTGAAGCGCTTTGGGGTCCTTAGGGACTAGAAAAGCGCTATACAAATGCAGGCCATTTACCATTTGTCTACGGTCCCTAGCTGAAATATGTAAGCTGAAAATTTTCAGCTTACATATTTCAGTTTGTTTGAAAGTCTTACGTTTGCTTATTGATGATTATCAATTCCTCGGGAAGCTTTTTCTTAACTTAATTTGATATAAAATGTGCATTTGATGCACCATTTAAGTGGATTAACAACAAAACTCAACATTTTCCGAAACAAAAAGTTTTTTGGTTTTTGAATAAAAGACTCAGAGCTTATTGCAAAACAATATATTATGTTTCCATGAGAGCTAAAGTGTGAGAACTATTGGAGCATTAAGAGTCAACACGACCATAAAACAATGGGGGAGGTAAACGCTGCCTGGAGACACTGAGTGGTGTTTGTCCAGAGCTCTTTTGTTGCCTGCTGTGAAGCATCCATAGGAACATTGAGCGGAGTTACTCAGGCATGCAGGACAGTACTGAGCTGTCATCAGTGTTCTAGACCAATTACTATAATTATAACAGTTGATCGCGGACGAATGAGCAGAAGACGGAGCTTCTTTCATGTGTCATTTTTGAAGACTGGCCCCTCTCAACAGCTCAGCTCAGACAGACATGTGGCACTGACATAGATCATATATATTTAATCTTTTTTGTTAACATGCAATGAATATTATGGTGTCTTATGGTAATATCTTCTTTCAAATGTTTATGTTTATGTTTTTACCTCACCTCTTCCACCGCAACTATTTAAATGTTGCGATAAAGGTTATAAATTTACCATTAAGCTGATGTCACAAATTTACTGGTTAATTTGTGGTTTAATTTAAGCCATCAAACTGTTTATTGGGCTTTATTAAACTCTTGAAATGTTGTGAAGCTTTGCTGGAATTTTTTTGTTTTGTTTTTGAACGGCTTGTTTCATGTCAGCGGTTGTCTTGTTGCTCAGGAACTTGAGGCATGAGATTTGATGCCAAACTGAAACTCTGCCTGTCCACTCTTTGCAAACTCTTTTGTCGTTGTGTCTTAGTCATCCACTTCCTGTATGTCCCCATTCAATGAAAAGAAATATTTTTGCTTTTGCATCACACACTGGGCTAACAAGCCAGAAGGAGACACAGATGCCTTTGGGGTTGCATCAGGAAGGGCATCTGGTGTATAAAATCTGCCAAATCAAACATGAGAAGCTACCCGCAGTAGCGACCCCTGGGGAATAGGGGAACAACCCAAAGTAGCTTTATTATAGCTCGCCTTGTAAATGCAGTTCATGCAAGATTAGGGTTCACAGTGCCTTGTGTTTTGTAGGGTCAATTTGTATGGCTGTACAAGTAGGTCTCATGCACTGTCTCATGAAACGAGTTTATTCTTCAGTATTTCTTCTGATTGACTTCATGGAAAATCTCTAAGCAGCTCAGCTCAAAGTGCCCTTGCTTATCTCTTGACTCTCTTGATAACACTGTCTGCACGTTAACTATAGTATGCAAAAACATTCACCTGTGAAGGTGTGTGTTTGTGTGTCTGGCCCAGCCCTGGAAACAGGTTGTGTGTTATTTTATGCCCTGCCCTATTGTTACCATAGAGCTGAGCAGGACTGTACCAAGTTATTTTAAGGGTGGGGGGGCGATTGTAAAGTGACTGGTGTTTGTTGGGAATTGTTCAAGGAGAATTCTCTTTTGGTTGTCTCTGTTGTTGTTGGTCTGAACCACAGCGACCACACAAACCACTGGATGGATAACACAGATGAGAATTAAAGGCATAAATATTATGCATTTTCAATGCCCTCATCTGCTTGATTAAATCTGTTTTAACCTATTTTTTTGTTAAATTGTTTGTTACATTGTTGACCTGAGGGAGTGTGCCAGTTTACCCGATGTTTGTGGCAGAGTGGAGAAGGCCATTCACTGACTGGCCACAGAGAAAAAGGGGAGGAGTTTGGTTGTCTCACTGAGCTGCCATAGAAATGACACACACGCTTAGAAATTCAATTACAAGCAGGTCCACGCACACAGGCTTTACCAGACATGTACCATGGAGTGCACAGAGAGGCACATGACATTTAGGGAGAAACTCAGTCAGTCAGGCATTGTTTGCATACTTTCACACATACACACACACAGACTAGGAGATTAAAACACACACAGGTAGAAACCATGGCGTTGTATCCGGTTAGCTGAAGCATCAGGGGAGAGGATGGCACTCTTCTTGTATGGCGATGAGGACAATCTGGATTTGCAGAACGAGGATAAAGAATATTTTTGTTTGCCAAAACATGACAGCACAGAGCAGGAAGAAGAAGAAAAGGAGAAGGAGGAAGAATATACCAGTTTTCCCAGTGATGGAAGGTCCGAAGGGGATGAAGAAATGGATGAAGAGCAGCAAGTTCTGTGTGAAGGTAGCAGTGAGATGTGACTAAATCTCTTGATGTTACTTTTGTTAATCCTTATCACTCAGTGCAGTAAGACACCTGTTTATACGATTTGGAACTATATAAAAATAACAGACGCCATTTAACCTTCCTGTAGGCATCTGTAGGCTATCATATCTCCTGTGGCTGTGGTTTCATCCAGCGGGTACTCTCCCTGATGTTGATTATTTGTGTGTTTGGCTTCAACACAGCACGGTTCACCTGACTGCTGGGCTGACAAGTTCAAATATGGGCTTGGCTTTTCATCTCAGCTGTGACTGTTGTTTTTGATATGAAGAGCCAGCAGGCTGCAGTTTGAACTGCAAACGCGCTCGTTCTGTGTTTAATCCTTCTAGGGTTTGTTTCAGGGATCCTTAAAAAGAGATGAGGGAGAAGGATGTGCATCATGAGGGATTTGCACGTACACTCTAATGCCAATTTGTTAAGCAAGAAAAAAAAGTCTCTTCGCATTAAATGTTCGATAATGTGTGAAGTGTTTGGTCAGCGCGTTTACGTCGGCTGCTGTTACATGGATATGTTTTGCAGTGGCTGTTAAGATAAATACGTGCTGCTCCAGCTAAAGACGTGGTATTTAATGGTCTACACAGGCTGTGCTTGGGGTATTAATGTGAATAACAGGGCTTCCTTTCTGTTTTCTTTTCTTTTCTTTTCTATGAACCTGTGTGCTACAATTAAGGTTATTATAATGTCTGTAACTCCAGACTTCAAGCGCACCCACTACTTCTGCTGCACACACAAAACCAAAGGCCACGAGGGTGTGCTCACGTGGAGGTTTGATTACATTATGGCTCTAAATACAGAGTCACCAAATCAGATATCTGTGTTTAAGGTGATTGTCTTTAGTCCTACATATCTCCAAAACCCACATAGTTTTCACAGCTGCTGAATAGGACCACTTGTCTGATGTCCCCTTTCCTTTGTCATCGTCTTGGAGCAAAATAAATAGAAAGAGATGGTGTGTGCGTGTCTTAAGTTACCCAGACTTTGGATAATATATCAAGAAAACATCCTGCTCACCTCTCAGAATTAGGTTACGCTTCCTCTTTGATAATCCAGGTTACAGTCACCTTCTCTAACCTGTGCTGTTTGTCTTTAATGCCTGTTTCTCACCCGACTGGCTTATTAAAGTCAGTCAGTAATAGACAGACTTTCTGTAGTCAGATCAGCTTTTGTTAGTCAAACCATCCTCACTTTTTTCAGCTTAGCCGTTTGACCTGGGTGGAGTGTTACCATGGAACCAAGTCAGCATGGAGAGTTTGATAGATTGGAGGTAAACAGGCCGCACGCTCACTATCCGCAGCAGAGTCCTCTATTAGGCCAGATATCAAGTAAATAAATGTCTTGTGGGTGTTGTGTCTCTGTCTGTGCGTGAGTGCACGTACACAGGTTTCCTCATACCAAATTATTCCAGTAGGTTTGTGGTTCAGCAACGCAAACATGAGAAAAGACTGAGCATGGATGTTTCTCTTTGTGTGTGTGTGTGAGACACACTTGTGTCTGACAGATAGTTAGCCTTTTGTGATCAACCTCTTTGAAGTGGGACTGTGTTTTCTTTTTTTCCATTTATTTTTAGTATTACTATCAAGGTAGCTTGAATATTGGCATGTCAGTGCACTAGTGCCATCCATCCATCCTCCACTTATGCAAGTCAGCTCACAGCAGGCAAAGCCGGATATTCGACGTTCTTCTCCCTACACTTTCCAGTTCCTCCAGAGAGATCCCAAGACTCCTCTCAATAGAGATGAGATGCAGCAGGTGCATGATTCCACATGTGCATGCCTGGAAAACCTCCAAAATGAGGCATCCAGAAGGAAGCATAACATTCCTGAACCTTCTCAACCGGCTCGTTTTCACACAAAAAGGCCAGTTGAGGTTTCAGTCCATATCTGTAACTCAACAACTTGTTTTATGCTGAAACGTGACCCCAGCAATCCGGATCGTGAGAGAACAACACTTCCTGACTTTAGAGAGCCCATGTTTAATTAACTTATAATAAACTTGTAGTGCTAGCAGACAAATGTGGGTTTGGTAATAGTCCTAACATTATATGTACTGAACTTATCCACTTATCATTGTCTCTGTAAAAAATGACACAAAAGGCACAAACGACAAAAACAGTAAAAATAAATAAATAAAAAATAAATAGAAATAAGATGCAGGGTTTAGGTGAAGACCTGATTTGAAATTGCCCGTGAAACTTTTGGCAAAAAGTAAAGGGCAAACAAGCCAAGGTGCCCTTATTTAATCAAATAAAGTGCCTTGGTAGGGCTTCAACGTTTCCTACCTTTGTTAGCTTACTTAGTTAAGGATTTAATCCATTATTAACTTTTATTTCCATCAAGCATCCTTTTCCTTGTTTCCAGCAGCCATATGAGGTCTGCACCACACAAGGACATGAAAATCTGTTGTTTACATTGGCCGGCTCTCTTTTGCATTCTGCCAGAACGTCACACAGTTTAGCATGTTGATGAAATTACTTATTAACAATTTATTATTGGTTACAAATAACATAATTTATCTTGGTGAGCTTACCGACATATTGCAAATCTATCAGTGACAATTTATGGGATTACAACTAAAATAAGCCTGATCAAAAAGAGATGATCTTAAAATGGAGTTGGTACCTTTTTAGAAATGTGTGTAACTAGTGGAGCTTGATGGCTCCATACTACTATGATTTGCATTTGTATAGCTCACAACATTTACATTTTAAAGGCTCCCCTGGGCCTGAGCAGGGGTATGGGGGTGAACTGCAGTCCTTTCAGGCTGAAACTTGGTGTGAAAGCATTCTTCCCTGCCCCCGAGTTTCTGCTGTTAATGTGCATTTCCACAGGAATTTATAGCAGTGTTCATTTATGAAAGTCTCACTTTTCATGCAGTAGAAACTTAAAAAAAAAAACAAAAAACTGCACTCACAAGTGAAGATACTTTCTAAAAAGGTTGCTATAATTTTTTTTTTAATAAATTTGAATGAAACAAGTTGGTATCAAGGAACAGACAAGCTGGTTTTGTTGTTTTATGCAGGTTATCGGTCTATGAATCGTTTCCAAATTAAACTATGAAGTCATACAGATGTAAACTCCTCTGTTTGAGGACTGAGGGAGTTAATAATAAGCAGCATGGCTGAGGCGTGGCCCTTCACTTTGACCTCTGTGTCACTATTCAATAACTTATCTTTTCTGAGTCATTTGCTAGGAACAAAAACCCTGAGCTATGCAGAGGGTCATTGTTGGCGTATTTATGCTTTCATGACTTTAGTGCTGTCTGCGCTGTGTGCTGCACAGGGCTGTAAAACCGGGCATATGCATGTAGATAAATAAAGCTAATGCACTCCACATCCACAGCCCACACCCGTTATAACTATGAGCCGTATATGAGGCCTTTTCTTCCAACACATTATTGTACAAATGTCTTAATGCATGCTCAATCATCCAGGTAAGTAAATCCCAAAACTGGACATGTTTATAAGTATTTACTTTTATACAGGTCATGTTTGTCAGGTATAAAAATAGAAACTAACTCCTTAAAGCATCCATCCTCTTTCTATTATATTAAATGTTATATTTAATTTTCTTTGGCGGTATCTGCATGTATGACAAAAATGGAAAATCTTTAAAGAGGCAATAAATTGCCCAAAAAGTTGCCCATAGTGCTTTTTTCTGGCTTGAGTGATATGAAAGCATACATGAAATCAGCCTAGATTATGATTTAATAACATGATTTATATTATAGAGTCAAAAAAAAGAACTGTTAAAGCTTCTTCTGGAAATGTTCAGCACTCAGTTGCTTTCACTGTTTCTGTGTCTGCAGTGTTGTGCGCTGACAGAGTGGGCCAGATGACGAAGACCTACAGCGACATTGACGCTGTCACTCGACTGCTGGAAGAGGTAAAATCCAATAAAGTAGAATAACCAGGAACCCAGGACACTGTCAGAGGGTCTGCAAGGCCATTCGGTCACATGGTGTTATGTCATAGTCAAAACGCGGGCGGATTTATCAGGGTTGCGACAAAGAAAGCAACGTCATAAAAGCCGTTTCCATCGGCCAATATTCAAATGTAACTTTATCCTCCTCAGCTGACTGCGCTGACCAACAGAATGTAAAGCAGGGAGGAAAACAGGGTGACGTCACTGTTAAAGTATGAACCCGAGCAACCGGACAGCATTGTGAAAGCATGGCTTAGACAAACAGCACCATCACCAAACACATGACTTCCATTACTGCGAGCGCAATTAATGTCAGATCTGTATATTTCTGAACATGTCAGTTATTTTTATTTCTTGTAGCACATGAAACTATTGCAGTATTTGCTTTGCTGGTAGCTTTTAATAGTACAATAAATAGTCCTGTTGATGTAGTGATAGAAACAGGAGTGGCTAGTTAACAATAAGCTTTTAATTATTGCCTCATGTTGACTGACGGGTGTTTTCCAGTGCGGCTGATGTACAAAGGTTTCCTTTTGAGGTTCATATTTAGTGATTAGTGGATATTGTGTTGCTTTTGCCGCTCTCTTTTGTTTTGTCCTTTTCTTTACTGATGTATTTGAATTTACCCAACATTTAAAGCTGGTTTGAGTAATTCTGATACACGCTAAGAAGGGTTGTCTGGTATAAAAACTCTGTGTTAAATCAAATATACAGATCCTTCAAACCCATTTTTCTAATAAAGGAGCAGCTGAAACAAGCATCTATATATTAAACTAGGCTAATGGTTGAGGGGTTTAGTTTACGTAGACCTGAAACAGGGAAAATTACTAACACTGGTCTTTGCAAATGTTTAAACTATTGAAATTCATTTTGCTAAACGCAGCTCTGTCTCTGCAGAAAGAGCGTGACTTGGAGTTAGCGGCTCGCATCGGACAGTCACTGCTGAAGAAAAACAAAGCCCTCAGTGAAAGGAATGAACTGCTGGAGGAGCAAGTGGAGCACATACGAGAGGAGGTAAACAACGAATGTGTGCTCGTCAGTGCTTCAGTATTTGGTGGTGGGAACTATAATGTATGTCTGTGATGAGCTGAACGTCCTGCATGCCCCCCCCCATCTTCTTCTGACGTCAATCGTCTCCTTATAGGTGTCTCAGCTGCGCCACGACCTGTCCATGAAAGATGAGCTGTTACAGTTCTACACCAATGCAGCCGAAGAAAGCGACGGCGAGTCGATTACCTCTACACCGTAAGTCTCCTTTTATTACCTCCTTTCCTTGCTGCTCAGTGTATTTCCTCATTGTTCCAAAAAAACCAAAACAAAAAATTAATTCTAATAATATCACATTTTAACTTAAGGTTCTTTGGGTTTTAACAGGTTTTTTTTAATGAAAATATATAAAGTCTGTTGAATTACTTAAACTAACAAGCGCAACTCTTTCCTGTGTGTTCACAGCGTCCGTCCCAGTGAACCAAGTGTGTCATCGCCAAACTTTTTCCCCCTGGAGTCGTTGCAGAAGAAACTCAAGGATTTGGAGGAAGAGAATAAATCATTGCGATCTGAGGTATTTTTTTTTTTTTGCATGATAGTCTAACGCGCATGCACTAGAAAACTACTTTTCTTCTTCTTTTGACTACTCAGTATGTCCTCCTTCACTATATCCATGAATTTCCACTGTCGTCTTCCTCTTTTCCTCCTGCCTGACGGCTCCGTCTTCAGCATCCTTTGTCCAGTATATCCACTGTCCCTCCTCTGCTCATGTCCAGCCTTGCCTCTTTAACTTTGTCTCCAAAATATTCAACTTGAGCTGAGCTGTCAGTCTGAAGTACTCAGTGAATGACTCAGACCCACACGGCGTTCGGTAACTGTTTAGTCACTTTTATTTATATGTCACACACCCAATGTGTTTAGATTGGCACTGCTAGTTCAGCCATGGCCAGTTTTCCAGCTGGCTCCACGCTCACATTGCCGGTCCCCGACATCACTAAAAGGGAAAAGAGAGTTCATCAGCCTAATTCCCTTCACCTGGACCTCAGCCTCCCTGACACTGCCCCTCAAGCCCACTGAGCCAAAAACCATTTCTGACTTTGTCCATTCTGGTCACTTCCATTGAAAATCTTCTAACTGGCCCCCAGTCTTTTTGTCAGTGTCTCCAAACCATACATCATAGCAGGTCTCACTACCATCTTATAGATTCCCTATAAAAAACATTCATATAAGAAAGTCTTATATGAATTATAAGCATGATCTTATCTTTGCTGTGATGTGAAGTTATTTTCATTTTCCCTCCAGGCGAGTCATTTGGAGACAGAAACGATCTCCTATGAGGAAAAAGAGCAGCAACTTGTCAATGACTGTGTCAAAGAAATACGTGAGTGGCTTTTTTTGTTTATTTGTTTCCCCCACACACACACACACACAATCACAGTCACTCTTTAGAAGCAGTGTGGCCATAAGCTGTATTTTGCTGAACACCTGTTCTCATTCCCAGGCGATGCCAACCTGCAGATTTCCTCTCTGGCTGAAGAACTGGCTAGGAAGACTGAGGACGCCTCCAGACAGCAGGAGGAGATCACACACCTCCTCTCCCAGATAGTCGACCTCCAGAAGAAGGCCAAGCTTGTACGAAAGTCCCGATCTTTGTCTCAGATTACATTAAACGCTAAAAATACTTTGAATGCAGTCGGTTTCACACCTGTTGTCCTGTTTTGTCTGCCGTGTTGTCAGTATGCTTTGGAAAATGAGGAGCTGACTCAGCACTTGGGTGCAGCCAAAGACGCCCAGCGACAACTCACTGCTGAGGTAGGGCAGTCCAGGGCCTGGTCACCATGGCAACAGCACTGTGTTTTCTGCATTGCCAGCTGCTGCCAGATGAGGCAAATTTGTAGTATGACATATATATTCCTGCCATCAGATTTGTATTTTTTGTTAGATTTTATGATTTAAAAATGATTACTTTATTATTAAGATGCTAATTATAAAGTAATCATCTTCCACATGCTTCCATCAACACATGTTATTGGTCCAGTAGAGATGCTGCTGATGGCTTCTCCTGTCTTCACATATTATTATATCACCAAATTTAGCATGCAAAGCTCAGTCTCTCCAAGAAGCAAATTGTATGAAAATCAGTCCTGTCACTGTTTAAATGTAACTGAGAGATAAACAGGAGACAAATGACCTCCAGGCTGGAGGTGAAACACTCTGCTTCAGTGCGTTTCATTTTCTTCTCTGTAAAGCTCTTCCTCCTTTCTTCACTTTTAGTTGCAGGAGTTGCAAGACAAGTATGCAGAGTGTATGGAGATGCTGCATGAAGCTCAGGAGGAACTGAAGAACCTGAGAAATAAAACTCTCCCGCTCAGCACGGCGAGGCGTTTCCATTCCCTGGGCCTGTTCCCGATGGTGAGTGATGGAGTTAAATTTTTAAGGGTTTTTACAATGCAAAAGAAATGTACGTAGTTAGAAGAGAGACTGTCTGTCTGCATCACAACATCTTCAGTTCCCAAGTAGCAATTTGTTTCTTCTCCAGGACTCACTGGCAGCAGAAATAGAGGGCACCATGAGGAAGGAACTCCAAATGGATGATCCAGACGTAGAAGAGCAGAGGTACATATCCTTTTTTTCCTCCACAGTATGATCTGATTCAGATGTTAATCATTTGTAATAATCTAAAAGTCATCCATCAACTCCATGTTTGTGTGTCTGCAGACTGCATCCGAAGCGAGTTTTCCAAACAGTGAGAAACCTCAATCTGATGCGTCAGCAGCGTTCATCTCTAGCCCCCTCTCCTCTCAACATCCCAGGCTCCAATCAGACTTCATGCTTCACCTCAGGGCGTTCCAGCAGGGTGGGCACGCCACGCTCCAACTCCATTTATGGTAGTGAAACAGGAAGTGGGATCATCCTAGACAACAGGACTAGCAGTATCCTGGAGACGCCTGATGACGGGTATGGACATCGCTCCCGCTACGGACCGTAGATTTGAATGATGAAGCATAATGACCTGATGAAATGTATTTAATTTAGAAGCATCCCAGTTAGGTAATTAACAGAGTGCTCATTTGCAGCTGTTTTGAAATTTGATTAAGGTTCTCATTTCAAAGTTTGGCAAACACCTTGTAGTTCCAGTTTCACAAACAATTCCCTGTGTTTATTTGTCATATATGACAGTAAGTTGAAAAACTTAGTTTCTTCTCTGATTCAAACGTTTGGATTATTTTTCCAAATGACTTGTGAGGGTTTTTTATACACTTAAGAGTGAAATAACACAATTATTTAAGGTTTCTTCTTATTTTTTCCCCTTTTGATAGTGAATTAAATTAAACGATCATTTTATTATCTCAAAATAGAGATTAACTTTGCAAAAAACTGTACCGCTGTCTGTCTCCCTCTTCAGGTCAGAGGACTCCAACAAGCGCCCCCCTGGTACCCCTGGGACTCCGGGCAGCAGGGACTTGGAGGCAGCATTGCGTCGCTTGTCGCTCCGCCGGGACAACTACCTCTCAGAAAAACGATTCTTCGAGGAGGAGAGGGAGCGAAAGCTGGCTTACCTGGCCAAAGAGGAGGAAAAAGGAGGACCAGGAACCCCAACGGAAAGCTTGTTCTCGCTTTCCTCACATACCTCAGTTGGAAGCATCTGGTCGGGGTACTCATTCACACCCAGATCCTACCTGCCAGAGAAGCTGCAGATTGTAAAGCCGCTAGAAGGTGATTATTCCTCTCAGAGTCACAAGTCCTCGAATCTTCCACATGATGAAAAAGTAAATCAGAATTTCAGCAGTGAAAAAGCCTTTCGCAATGAAAATGAGATTTTGAAGAAAAAACACAATGAAAATCAGAACCAGGTGCAAAATTCCAGCCTCACTCCTCCCACAGCATGCAGCCAGGGCTGTGAAACCCAAAGTCAAGCAACTCAGAATGAGAATCAATACCTGATTTTTCACAAATGCAATCAGTCCAAGATCTTTCTGAGCGCCTCACCAGATCCTAACAAGCTGCGAAGGAGCTCCAGTTTGATGGAGCTGAGCAGTTTCTCAAGCTCACAGCCTCCGCTGGCTGTAGCCACAGGTCTGCTGGAGAGGTTGGTGCAACAGGATGGTAGTTTAAATCTGCAGCACTCCTTTTATTTTAGACATACGCAGTTGCGCTGCAGCTTTGAAATATAGGTTAGCCTGCTGTGTGTGGAGCAGTGCACTGGTTCGAAGGCTGCAGTTTAAGAATGAGAATAGTTCAAAGAACGTTCTGCACACAGTAACTTATACAAAGTAGATTTAATGATTTCTTTTCCTAATATTTTATTCAAGTGTTGTACTTGGATATTGGAGCGTGTCTCAAACTATAAAGTTGTGCACAGCCATAATGTGTTAAAAAGCCTACCTAGCACATAACAACACATGCTCACTGACACATTTGCAGTGAGTGATTTCCTGTATGGTATTTGAAATGCACTTTCTGTATTTTTGAACACATGCTGAACATGTTTCTGATGCCTTGTTCTAATAGAGGAGCTTTATTTATTATTTATTGAATTCTTAGTGTTGGATTGTTGATACAGAGCAGTTATCACTATATTTATAATAACAGCAAATATTTCTAATGCAGAGGATCTCGGAAACCTGTTTTTTGTTAACGTGTACTTGTGACCTCTTCAATCATCCATCCACTCTCAGTATTGTCCAGTGGAACTGAAAGCTTCCTTACATCTTGTACGATGGCACCACCTAGTGTCCAAACTTGAAGTTGCAACCATTTGCGTCATAGGACAAAAATGTGTTCTCCAAGCACGTGAACTTATGAAAATGTAAAAAACAAAAAAAGATGGAAATGTTTCATTTCAAGTCTAACAGCGGTGCAGAAATAAGAAGTAATGTAGAAACAATCTCAGGTGATTATTTCTTAAATGTTCATCTGTGTTCATAAGTTTCTGAGCCTTTCATCAGTGTCATGATGCTGTATGTACTGTCCACCTCTTCCACTCGTCATTTGTTGGCCTTTCAGTTCACTTTGGTCTTTGCACTTTACTCTTGTTCTATTCTCCTTGTTTGCTTTCTTTGATGATGTCTTGAATAAAGTCTTCATCATTTTCCACTTTCCTTTTCTCTCATTTCTTCTGCGTTTGTTCTTTTGCAGTGGCATCTCTCAAAATGCATCTCTAGTAGAAAACCATTTTTCTAGACTTGAAATTCAAGCAGTCCGGTGTGCGAAGACACTTTGGCCTATAGACATTTCTCCTTTGTCGTGACATCCACCCTCAGTGCTGTGTGCGAGAGTCTCTGTGTGCTGCATAAAGAAATGCTGTGACAGTGTTATAATCTAAGAATGTGCATTTGTTGTATATGTATGTGTTCTCGTCTCTACTTTGGAGCTTAGCCTAGTTTATATATGTGTATATATAACGTACTAACAATAATTTTCTAGTTTTCAAGCACATTTCAACACATAAACAACACCTACTGAACATAAGTGACGTCTTCGTGTTCACCTGCAATAATCAGGTGCTTTTAGAGTTTAAACAGATGTAGTTTGTTTAACCTGTGATCATTGAAAACTTGATAAGAACATATCTGTAATCGACAATCACAGATTTTGTGGTACTTTTTCTGTATGCGTGTTTAAAGGAGGTCACGAACTTGTTAAAAATAGCTGAAGCTGCTGTTGATTTTCGTGTAACTTGAAGATGTGTTTTTTCCTAGGCTCTGCTACGCTCCACGCATGGCAGCAGCTGGCTCAGCCTCACATGGGTGCTCTGCTGGATCATCGGCCCGGTGTGGTCACAAAGGGCTTCCGCACTTTAGCCCACGAACAGGAACAGGAACAGGAGGACAGCTGGCAGCTGGACCAACCAGAGGAGGATGAAGTATCATGTGACTCATTTAGAGCCGTGCTAGGGGAGAGCCCTGCTCCCACGGATCTGCCTCGCTCTACCTCTACTCCCGCAGTCTGCCACAACAAAAATGGCAACATTGAAGAAATCAGCCAGTCAGACACACTGAATGGAACGATCTGCGCGGTGGCAGAAGCAGTTCAGGGAAATGATGGACATGTTGCGAGCATGCCCTTTCCTCTCTCCAACACGTCCCCTTCCTCTCCGCTGCCTTTTTCTCCCGACATCAACGGGCATGTGGACCCCAAAGAGCGCCAAACCTTACAGCCAAACACTGTGGACCGCATGCCTGGTGAGGGAGCCTCTTAGCTGGGGTTACAGCACTGCATCAAACCACAACACCTTCATGTTTGCCCTGGAGCATGGGGATAAAGGGGACGAGGGTGAACAGGAGGGGTGGCGGGTTTAGGGGCAGGAGAAAGGATTCATTGGACACGTGACATCCCATCCTGCATGATCACGCTCATGTGTACACACCTGCACACGCACCCACCCCAGGAGCTGTCCCCGTGTATGCAGCCAGCGAACGGCAACGAGACAGAGTACATGTTTTTATTTTTGTTCTTTCATTTCCGTCATTTTCCATCTGCAGCCTTTCTTCTCAGTTCACACTTTCTTTTGCTGCCACTTTTTTTCCTTTATTTCAGCCAATTACGCTTACACTCAAAGTTTTTCATCTTTTGCAAAGTCTTTAGTATCTTTAGGTATATTCTATAAAACATTTTAGACACTATTTAGGAGCAGGAGGGTTTAATATTTCATGCTAAGCTATACTGTTTTGTAGCACACAAGCACGCAGATACAGAAAGAAATTTGGCAGGTCAAGTGCTGTTGGGGCAGCTGTTCGAGTCACATGAACTCGTAGCGCTTGCGGCTAGCTAATATTGGAGCCTACTGAGCAGCTTTGGTGTGGATGACTGCCGTGCCATTGATATTCTCTTGTCCCAGAGTACAAATCTTGTGGGAGTGGGTGGCTTTAACTTTACGGCTACGAGCCAAAAATGAGAGAGAGAATTTAAAACCCAAAGCTTTATTTTTATTAAGTCAACATGGTACCATTTAAAATGGAGAAGAGGCGCAGACTAGAATAAACCTTTGTAAGTGTTCCCAGTACAGGGAAACACAGAGAATAATAAAACAAATTAATGCAAGAAATTCAAGTGAACTTAACCCTAGAAAGGGTGTAAACATTGTGGTGCTATAACTGTAATTAATATGAATGTAAAAGCAGAGCACAACTTGAGAGGCATGGATCTCTTTATTAACACTAAAAAGTTAAAGTGTTGCAGTGAATCAGCCCCGTGTGGCCTTGGTTGTAACTTTAATACCACTGCAATGAAAAATCTGCCTCATAACTTAACTCTTCTACCTCATTTAAGTGTTTCATAATTTATAAAAGATCAAAGTGGAATAAACGCATCTTTATGCTTTAGGTATACAAACTGAATATTCAGTCACATCAGATGAGTGTGTGACTGATTCAGCTGCTGCTTCTTGTTGTCGAGGCTCACCCTTAGCAGCTCCATTTTCACAACCAAGGCTATTAGCTGGGATAGACTTCGAGTTTCTCTAACAGAAACAAGTATACTGGGGGGGCTAATGTTAGCTGGGGCTTTTGCTCGGGTCCTGTACTATGCCCACGGTCTATTTTCTCCACGTTGTTGTTAACATTTTTTTTGCCTCGTTGTGTTTGGTCTATTATGTGTCAACACTAAAAATCTTCCCCTCTCTTCTTTTTTTCCTTCCCTTCCTTTCTCCTCCAGTTCTTTTCCCAGGGAAGTGTATGTCCCACACTAGCTCCACATATACCTTCACCACCTGCAGGATTCTCCACCCCTCTGATCAGCTGACTACTGCATCCCCCAGGTAAAGAATAAATAAACACATCAACACTTAAATACTTCATTGATAAACCTTTGTCTTTAACCTGATTTGTGTAATGATAAACAACAGCTGGCAGTCAGACATATTGTTTTATATCTGTACTAAATGGCAGACTTGAAGTAGTAGGTAATTGAACGAGCCAGGTTTTCTCTGATTTTCATTCCAGACAGGGCTTCTGTGTTGCCGTAGGCCTGGCGCATAACACTCAATGTCTTGATTGGCTTAACAGGTCATGTGACGAGGAAGAAGAACTGGAGTTGTATCACATGGTTGTTATGGCCGAAGTAGAGCAGACCCATTGAGTGCACCTACTAGTGTGCGCATGGGTGAGGAAATGCATGGTAGTGCATTTCTAAAGATTTGCTGGTGTGAAGCAGAATAACTTTGGGGAATTTGCACCGTCTCTCTTTTGTCTGGTCAAACTTAGTGGGCAGCGACTTGTGGGCAGCTGCGTGAGGCAAATTTCACAAGCACTAAACTGTGAAAAAGCTCTGCAACACAAACATGTCATTTTTAAAAGCTGTGTCCTCTAGTTAGTCACTGGACAGTGTGCTTCTTATTTGCCTCATAAGTTTCCCTGTTTAGAAGCCGCTTTGTAACTAACAAACCTGACATCCAGGAATCCAATCACTGATCCAATCTGATTAAATCCAACTGTGTTATACTCGGTGGAAATAAACTAAGCAAAGAGGTCCATTTTTTTTTTTTTTTTTTTTTGATTGATTGAACAAAGTGTTCTGAGCATTGGCTGAAAGGAGATCACTCACTTTTAATGCTTGAGTCAGCTTTCATCTTGGAGTCAGTTAGTTTACAGTCTCAGTTTTTCTGGCACTTTTCCCATTAGATAAATGTCACGTGACGGTGTACTCCCTGCAGAGCGGTTAAGGGCTACAAATTGGACTGCTGTGCTTAATGTTTCTTCACCATGTATACGGGGCTTGATGAACTAACTTTCTGTGTGATTAAATTGTTTAATGTGTGAACAATGTGTCAATCAGACTTGATGTTTCTGAGTTTTAAAAGTACAAATCAATGTGCAGATTTGAGCTTAAACTTGTGTGCACGGCTCAGTCTTCCAGAACAGGATAAGATTTAATAGTCATATTAAAGGCTGGTGGTGTCTGTATAATTTTGGTTATGCTTACTCATCATTTTTCTGTATTATGTCCTTCCATTCCTCTCCAGCCCAGCCATGGCTGCGTGTCAGAGCAGTACCTGCCTGGGCACGCCTTCCCTTACTGCCTCCCCTGTACCCTTCTCAGCCCCACCCACGCCTTCCTACACACCCTGCTGCACACCTCGCCGCCTTTCCCTCTCCCTCTCCCTCGCCGAGTCCTCCACCAACCTTAGGGACTCCACTAAAACCACCAGCACCTCTCTAGGCCTGGTGCGCCTCCTGCTGGAGAATGGAATTTCTGCCTCAGTGTACAACCCACGCAGCTGGGACCGAGGGCTGGATGCTTCGGCAGTGTTGGGAGGGGTTCAAGCACAGAGGTGCACAGAGAGACCGGAGCAGGGTGGAGTCAAGCACCTGGGAAAACGTCCAGACACCCTCCTCCTCCTTCAGCCATCCAGCCCACCCAGCTCACCTCACTCCAAATCGGCTTCCTCGATCGCTACAGGCCCCATGTTTCAGTTCAGCCCTTCCGATGACGACCCGCCGTTCTACGATACCTTCCTCGCGTCTAAGCCGGCTCGTACAATTTTGAGGGAAGTGCTGGGGGAGGCAGAAAGGGAGAAGGAGGGCCAGGTGGACGATGACAACCAAACAGAGATGATCAATCTGCGGCTTGTGGACAAACTGAAGAGTTTTCGCACCCTTTCCCCACATTCTGCTTCAGCTTCATCTGGAAGTACTCTGTTAGGCCCCTTTGGTTCTGCTGGACTGGGGAACAGCGCACTGGGTGGGGGGCTTCCAGGACTGAGGAGGAATCGAAGCTATCCCGCCATGGTGGGGGCCAGCATGGTGATGAAAGACCCAGGAGGCCCCCCCAGCACAGAGATACTCATACCGCATACGATGCAAACCTCACATACACAACAACTCACAGCGCACACACAGGAAACGGGCAAAGTGCAAACAAAAAAGAAGACACTGGTCACAAAAGGCGTGCACGTACCACAGACTCTAAATGCACTGGAAATGGTCACATCGCAGACGATAATACAGAGACACACCAGGCCAAAAGGCGAGGTGGGGGATTCGACCACACACGACCAACACAACGATGAAGAAACCGGGACATAATGGAAGCATTAAGCGTATTACATCATATTACAACACACAGTCTCGCGTATTTTACAGAGCAGTACAGTACTTATGACACGACCACACGTGCACACCCACACACACTCATTTACAAAACAAAACAGCATAAGCAACTACACCGCAGTCATCTCTCCCGGACGAAAAAGGTTAAAAAACAGACGAGTGACACAGTCCAACTACAATTATTCATCTTTCTAAACAGTCATGATAAGTGAGGTGGGATGGAAATACTGGCTAAGAACTGTTACACTGTGTTATACTCATATTCTGTCAGGCCAGACTAATGATGTTGCCTTCTTGTCTGTTGTAACTGCCCAGTATATTGGACATACAGTATACTGTGTCATATAGTATAATATTAAAGGCCCGATCTGGTGCACGTGTCGCCCACGTTACCTGTTTTTGCAGAAAAATGTAACAAATTCTTCTTGATTTATGCAGAAACTGGGGTTCTACACTGTACTGTTGGACTACACAGTCGGTGCATTCACACCACCGGATGTAATCTTTACTTTTAAGATTACACATGGCCATACACCAGATGTAATGTGTATGTCCTATGTAAACCTGCTGATACTACAAACAAGATACTCCTCCAGTTTTTGGCTTTGCTTTCTAACTTTTAACTCGATGTGCAGCCAAGGAGTGTTTGTCGTGTCCAGTCCAGTGTTGCCAAAGACCGTCAGCCAAAGCGAAACTAGAAGAGCTTCAGTTTAGGAACTGGAAGAAAAAAGTTTTGAATGACTGTGATTTCTGCAGTGACGACTCATTAAATGTGATCTGCTCGATATTTAAGTCGCGGTTGGAGACAAAGGCAATCTGACTAAACTAACATACAAATAGTGGTCCTATTAATGTCTTTATTAAAACCTTTCAGATCGTGCTTGTCTCTAATTGTGACAGATGTAGTCCAGACTGCATTTTATGAATGCTACTCCTGCATTATGTGTGTGTTGCAATGCAGTGGAGTTAGCTGAAAGCTATGCTACGTAGCAGTGGCCATGGCTCTAGAGATCGAGATTATTTTCTGCCAGCAACCCCTCCCCTCTTTGTAATTTATACTTTCAGAGAGAATCCAGATTGGGGCTTTATGTCCTCTTGCTGTGACTGAATTTTCTTATGTGCCTAAAAACGAACATACTGTATGTCTGTGGAATATGGATCTGCGTTTGTTTTAGTTGATTACTTCATATTTTATGTTGCCTTTATTATTATTATTATTATTATTATTATTATTATTATTATTATTGTACGGTATGCAGTAGAGAGGGTACATAAATGTACCTATGCCAATTTAAAGTGTTTGTGGCTCTGTTTTTGTCATTTAAAAAAATTGGGGGGCGTTTGGTGCACATGTGAAGGGGGATACAGACCAGGTCTAGATACAGACATCTGCTAAAGCACTGTGACTACAGACCTGCAGAGAACACGAGTACCCCCCCCCCCCAATTTTGGCTCACCTCTGTTTTTGTATTTGTCTAGTCAGCTGGAGGACAACAATGAATGTTGGGTGATTTGATTGAGATTTCGATGCATGAAGTGGTCGATAACATTTTAATGGAAGCTGCCACATTGCAAAAACCTCTGCAACATGCTAACCGCTGAGCTTTCACCGTAAACCAAAGTTATATGCTGGTGAATACTGGGAGGGACCATTGTCGTGCAGGCTTGAAGTTAGTTTCCTTCATTTCCTTTTTTTTTTTTTTTTTTTTTTTTTTTTTTTGCTCATATTGCATGTGCCCCTTGTAGCAGAATAATTTGCATACATGCTGACACCTTTTGTTATTTATTCTGTCAAGCATGCGCGGGAGTAAAAAAGGATTAAAGCAATATTAAACAAGACTTGATTTCTGAATGTAACTTAAAAAAAAAAGAAAAAAAAAAAGGATTTTTTAAAAAATGGAGCGACTTGAAATATTCACGCTGGTTTTAACAGCTTGTTGTTTCGTCTGCAACAGTTTCCTGCTGATGGTTTGGTGTCACTGAAGCGGGTCCAGTTGCTGCCGTTTGAACTCACACTTTGATGCTCGCTTATGAAGCGGGGGATTTTTAAGCACATCCGATTTGTCAAACAGACTTTCTTTTGTTCATTGCCACTCTGACATTTTGTTGTGCACATTGTTTCCATTAGAGTTCGAGTTTGGGCATTGCACCTGGACCAGTGAGTGTTTAGTGGGATGAATGGATGCTGACCTGCTGTGGTTCTTGATGATTAAATGACTAAACAAGCAAAGGTTTTTTTTGGTGGAGGGGGGGAAACGGATACTTAGCAATCATTGAAGTACGTGGATTGTAAAAAGTAAGCACATCTGTAATGACAGCTGTTTAAATGAAGGAATTTTGAGGATTTTATTTATTTTGAAATCTCACATTTGGAATCCTTTCATTCATTATATTAATCAGTTTTTTTGGCACTTATAGTAAAATCTTAAAAACATTTCCATTTCTAACAGTGGGTAAAAACCCGACAGTACACTGATGCTGCTCAATGCTTCATGGCAGAGCAAGGTGTTTGTCAAAATCAGACCATTTTCAGTATTTAAAAAAACAAATGATAAGACTGAAGAAACAAGGAGATGGTGTATGTGTGTTTGTGCGTGTATGCTTTGCTTTTTTGTGTGTGTGTGTGTGTGTGTCAATTCATCTGAATGTAATTTATGACAAACAGTAATCTGCTGTAGGGCCATACATTTGTGTACAGTATGTTGATTTAAGTTCCGTTTGTGTTAACCTCATGAAAGGGAACTATTATTGCATTGTAAATGTATGCAACACAGATAGTCATGCTAACTTGAAAAAAACGAAGAGGGATTTGAGTTGTTTATTTTTGGGTAAAGAGAGAAAAACTGATGAGTTCTATTCTACAGAACTGACTGTACTGTCAAATAAATAAATAAATAAATAAATAAAGACTTTGTTTTGCTTCATTACATTAAAAGTACACTTTTTTTTATGTGTCGAATCACAATAAGTCACTTCAAGCTGCTCGACGTTCTAAGGTGAAGAGTAATGCTGTGTGATTCTGCAAATCCTGCAAATACCAAGTACATACAGAGCCAATATTACCGATACTAATACTTAATGTTACCTATAAAGGCTGATGGATGCGGTGTAGGGGAGAGTAACGCGTTATCATTTATGAGATCATCAATTTGCAAATTCTGAACACATTTTAATGGCCACATTTTACTTAATATAACAAAAATCACCTTTCATATTTTCATATATTGAGTGTTAGTGGTTTGGGGACTGGTTGGGGGAGGGGAGGCGAGACAAAGGCATCAGAAATTAGTAATAAATACTACATGCATAACTAAGGGTGGGTTTAGGGTCACCTGATCCAGCCCTAACTACAAACTTTGTCAAAAATAAACGTTTTAAGCCCAAATCCAAACTGGGAGTTGGTTTTAAAAAAAAAAAGCTGAGGCCTCTGCCTCCCATTTTACTTTTAAATACCCTAAGAACCATAAGCCAGCAGGCTGGGAGTAAAAAGCTCAATTCAACACATAACTTTACTTAACTTTAGTATAACTACAAAACAAATGGGACACAATCTCACCGAAACCCACTAAATTATGCAGAATTATTCACCCCCTGCTTGGACTACAACAGTTTTCTGCATCTGCTGCCAGAGCTCAGCAGCTGGTCCAGGCCTCTCTCGACACCTAAGTTGCCAGACCCTTCACTCAAAAAATAACAGCTGCACTCCTTTGACTCTGCTGCCTCGTTTTCTTCTTTATACAAATGAGCGAGCATATTGCCACGAAACGTGTAACACCTTAGAGATCGTCTAGTCAACGGGGTGGAGCCCTTTCATTGTAACTACTTTTTAAGCAATCCACCTGTTTACTAATTTAAGTATTACTGCGGGCATTTCTCCCCATAAATGAACACCAAAGAACAGTAGATGGCACTGAGTTTCTACTGCTTTGGTTCTACTTACAGTTGTATTCCACAGGGAGGCGCTGTCTCTCAGACCCAGAATGGACAGCTGGCATAAACACAAACCACAGCCAAGCCAATAAGCCTTCAGAAAGAAAGTAAACCAGCAATCAAAGATTAAGTGAAGGTCTAGTAAACCCACATGTGCTCCTCTTGGCCTCGATAAAGGTCAGCAGATCTCTCCCAGGCTTCTTTCTTTAAGGCTGCTTCAGTGATGCTCAGACACACCAGCATAATAAGTTACACCGTCAGTTATAAACTAATGTTAGAGCAGCCAAAGGAACGTGTTCGGGTGTCCTGCAGTATATATGATGATCCAAACTGAGATGGAAAATGTGACTATGTTAACATAATGATTTCTTAAAGATCATGGTGGAGGGATCTCAGCCGAGACAGAGCAATCCTGCTCACTGAATGAAAAGAGAGCACAGATGGATGGGGAGCACCGGTTAGTTGTGAGGTGGGCTTTAATGCTTGGAGAAGCAATGGCCGGTGTGTGTTTGTGTGCGCGCTCCCACAGAGGATATGAGAGCATTCTGCAGATCTGAGTCAGCCAGAACATGAACAGATGGAAAAGTAAAGATAAGAAAAGCTTGTGTCGTGATTATATTTGAGTTTAGATTAACAATAGTTGGTTACAGTTCATCATCTGTGGAGGAAGATCAAAGTTACTGCAAACTTAGTGGAAATGATGGAGAAAGCAAAACACCTCCTAAAAACCCAGGCTTCAAACTGACTTGGTGAATCTGTCCTGATGTAAAGTAGCGCCACATCTCCAACTCAATCACGGTGTAATTAACAACAGCTCTGTAAGAACCTCGACTTCAGCAACAGTTCATGTGATCGGTTAGCTCCAAGAGGCGAATCCTGATGGGGTGAATACTCCAATCTTTTCCACTGTGACAGAAAGCAGAGTACTCAGGCCTCTTCCAGAAACCTCAAACAAACACTACAAAATCAGATAAAGCTTTTTTTGTGTGATTTGTGATGAAAATGATACGGGCCACTTACTTAGCTTCATCTGTTTCCCTACCAAATTAAATTTGGAAGAAAATGAATCCAAGAGGTGTTGAGTTACTGACTTTTAGCTCACACTTTCACTGGCTGGGAATTTGTACAAGCATGCACCTTTTCCACAAGTGTAGTGTATGCCCTTGGGGTGCAGAGGCATTGCTGTAAAAATATATCATTTAACATAAATGTTTACAGCACATTCAACATCACATTTGTCACAAAAGGCTTAACTGTAACTATATCATATAGGATATGATATACAGTACTGGGCAAAGGTCTTGTGCCACCATTCATTTTATATACAGTTTTTATAGGAATGTGGGGAATTGTGTTTTTCTATCCAGGTATTGCATGGTGGTTCAAAATCGTACTATTCTGCTTTCATCATTCCATCAGTGTTGATATGATCCAAACACCACTGTCTGAAATGCAGCGGAAATCATGACAGTTACCAGCAAAAATTTCAAATTTGGTTTCATCACTCACTTTATCCCTTTGCTTCCAGCCAACCTCCAACTGAGACAGTTTCTGATGAGGCTTCAGACTCTCAGGTCCTTACTAGCTGTTTTCCTGTTTCTTAAAGAAATGACTGAGACTTTCATCTGCTGTGGATAGCTTTTCAGGCCTTCCCCTTTTTTGGCCCTACACTTTACTCAAATTTTCGAGGAAACCAAGCACGCTTGGTTTCTTTTTACTTACTCTTTTGGAATTATCTTGTTGCTATAAAAATACTCTTTTATGCTTTTTTATTAAGAAATTGGAACTAATTATGTATTTTTCTCAAAAGCTGCTAGTAACAAAGTGTCTAAAGATACTTGGTTCTTTGTTAAGTCGTTTGCAGACACAACACTGGTTCATCCCATGAGTTAGGTGCACTTTTAATGATTGATTCATTCATAGGCCACTGTTATATGACTTAAACAAGCAGGCAAAGAAAAAAAAGCAACTACTGAAAATGATCAAATACAAGGCATGGACTGAAAATGTGTGAAAAACAATGTGAAAAGAAAAACTTTGAGAGACCTTCAGAAAGCCTGCAGAACTATTTGAGCAAGAGTTCCTCATTGAAAGAAAGTAAGTTGGGCTCATCAACATAGCACCTTGCAGCAAAGCTTAGACAGTAAACTGAGTACCTCAGTCAAAGACCTTCAAACACTCTAAAGAAGACACATATACAAGTTAATCTCTCTGTTGCCTGACTAAATGTTTATCACTGACTTTGGGTACTTTGAGCCAGAATCACAGAATGCAACAACTGACTCTATGACACCAGTCAGCCAAGTTTTCTTTTAAAAACTCTTCTCAAATTCATTTTGTTTCACGCCACATTTTCCACAGTAGTTTCCCCTCATGACTCATGTTAATTAACCTGAGACAAAACTGGTCCCTCATTCATATTCATATCTGCAGAGTGTGGACACAAAAGTGTAATGCTTCTAATTCTGTAAATATGCTGCAGAAATATACTCCTTAAACTAATTTGCTGATTTTCCCCCTCCAGCAACTATTTGCTGTATGATCTTAATGTCTTTCCTGTTACGACTTAGTCTGATCACCACATCTGTACAGGTGCAGGGTTGTATTGTCTGCACTGTAACACTAATTTTACACTCCACATATCCCTTGTTCCAGTTTCTTTCTCTTTAAAACTTTGTGTTTCCTGTTTGAAAAATAAGGCCCTCCAGGCACCTGTTAAGTCACCAGCAGCAGGAATGTGACCCACTTCCGTTGACTGTGTTTACATGCAGGCACTTACAGGCTGCTAATTGTCTGGTGCTTTCCTCTCTCTCTCTCATTAACACAGTGATGAGTTGGAAGCAAGAACTGCAATCAAGCATTTGTGATAACTGGCAACGAGTCTTTCACAGTTACTGGGAAAGAAATTTATACACAAATCTTTGTGTATGTGTTTGTCTTAAAGTTCCAGATTGAAGCTGAGAAAAGTATAACAGCAACTAGACAGAAACAGTAGTAACCTACCTGGTGTGGCAAGTTTTGAAGCTCATTTATGGTTTGTCCCCACTTTGACTACCTCACTTCAACCCCCTTTTTTTTAGCCATTCAGAAGTCGCCCTGCTGTGTGTTTTGGGTTATTGTGCTCCTGCCAATAACCCAAGCGTGCTTTAGCTTTAAGTTGTGAAGTGATGGCAGGAAATTGTCCTTCATGGTCCCATCAGTTATGACATGTTGTTGACAAATGAACCTAATATGCATCTATTTGGACTGACAGTGAACCTGTCAAAATGACTCCAGCTTGCCAGATCTTCTTCCTGTGAGTTACCAAAATTCTGCTACTTGCTTGTTTACAGTAGGTACTGTAGGCAGCATATGTACGCTAAGTACATATGCTAGTAATATAAAAAGTCTCATATTAGGTTACTAATCATTACTCAAAAATACCATTAGATTAGATAATAGTTTGGAACAGCACTGACACAAACAAACAGTGTCAGAATGATGAGGTTAATGTGGTTCCTGCCCATCTGTATTACTAGGAAGTGTTAAATTAGCAGAATAACAGATTTTTTGTGTTTGAATGTGTTATGTTTCTCTTAAAGTACTGCACTGAAGCCTACCTTACCAATTCCTAAGATAAGGTAATGAAATGTGGCACCAAGTTTAAAAAGCACATGACATAAACGGGTCACGGCTTCAACAGCAGTCGTGGAGAGAGGTGAGAGAAAGGACCCAAGTGCAGGCACCGACAAAGGACTTATTGCGAGTGAACCTTTATTTACAGTAAGGAAATGAGAAACAAACACAAGCAGAACATAGCAATGACTAGACTAAAGCAGAAACCTAAACTAGGAGAAAATAAAAGGACTCAGAGGAACAAAAACCTGAGATATAGAATACAGAACCTAAAGACAGACAACAAGGAACCTAGAGCCTGGAATATGAATGAAACATAGAGGGATAACAAGCAGACGAAACACAGACAGACCAGCAACAAACAGAAGAAAAGACAGGGCTTAAATACACAGGCAGTAACGAGGGAGTGAGAAACAGGAGGGAAACACAGCTGGGACTAATCAGACTTAACGAGACAAAGGAAGCAAAGCAGAACACAATGATAAAAAATACAGACTGTCAAAGTCGAACAAGAAGCATAACACAGAGACATGGACTTGACACTGAGACATAGAGACAAGAACTGTGGGACACGGAAACAGGCACAGACATAACAGGGAACACAGTGAAGGCACTTAACCAGAACCTAAAGACTACAAATCTGGAGATACTAAAGAACTTAATTTTTTAAATAAAAGCCTCTTAAATTTGTCATTTTCCCCACTGTGGTGTTGAAAAGTATTTTCCTGCATTATCAGTAGTCTGGAATTCTAGTTTCGTGATAACCCCGGTCAAGGTTATGTAGAGTCTTTGTAATAGTAGCTCTGTCCGACACATGCTGAGACATTAGCTTCATTTATTTAGGTTGATAACGTTATGTATGCAATAACTGCTATATTAATAATCATAACAATCATACTGCTGTATCTTTTTAGAGTATTTCCACACTGTTATGTAATCACTGTAATATTCGTATTGTTTGAGAGAATATGACCACAAAATATCTTCCCTCCGTTTGTTCACCAGCAGCATCCTTCATGTGATTAGCAGCTGATCCAGAGGCAACAACAAAATGAGGGTTAATGTCTTCCTCTTCTGTGTGAGGCAGGTCTTCTTCCTTGCTTGCACCAGTTATTACAGTTTCACTGTGACATTTTTAACTTTAACAACATTTAAATCATATTATTAAAATTTGCCAGACAGCAAATTGAATCAACTCAAATGAAATAGAATTGCATTTCTCTCAGTCTGCTTGGGACACAAACGTTAGCTGACATTTACTCCTGACACCCTTTGAATGCTTGCACAACAAAAATGATTTCACAAAGACTGAATCACAATTAAATAGCGACACAACACCTAAACAAAAGCATGATAGAGTGCCACCGTCCGTGTCATGCTGAAGCCTCTATTCCTGGATGCAATCGGCCTACATTTCTCAGCATTGATAAAAAAAAAAGGCTAAATCTTTAAACATAATTTGCAAAAATCTGATTTTGTCAAACCTACAAAGTCAGAAAGCAAGGGAATAAAGTGGAAATTTACAAAGATCTCCAACTTTTATTTACTCAATCTGAAACTATTTTAGTGATTTAAGTCTTGTTGTCGCCACCTATATATGCTGGACCCTGTTTTGCTGCCAAAACAACCCTGACCCGTTGAGGCATGGGCTCCACTAGACTCCTGGCACCAGGATTTTAGCAAGGGATTCTTTAAGTCTTGCAAGTTGCAACTTGGGGCCTCCATGGATTGGACTTGTTTGTCCAGCACATCCCACAGATGCTCGATTGGATTGAAATTTGGGGAATTTGGAGGCCAAGTCAACAACTCAAACTCTCTGTTGTTGTCACGGTCTGGCTGGCAGACTGTGGGGATGTGGGGAAAGGAGGACCCAAAACGCAGACTCTGCGATGCCAACAGTGCTCTTTATTTACAGTGAAAGGCTGTAAACACAATAACTCCCCGTTGCTCCCTTGAACCCCGTGCTCGTGCTCGTGCTCCCCGCTGTTGTGTTTCCGCACACCCCGTGCGTGCTGCCTTTCTGGACCACTCTTCCTCCTGCAGGGAAACCATAGAAGCAGCCGTCAACACTAACCCTCAGCGGGCATATACAAACAGCACAGACATACACTGACACACTAACTTGGTACAATAACTCAATAATCCCACACCAGTGGGAGCTCCAACACTCTCCTAAGTAGCTCCCCCGACGAGCCCTGATCACCAACAGGTGTGGCAGGAACTTCAGGCGTGGCCAGTCCTTCCGCAGGGCCACACTCATCAGGCCTGCAGGTGGCTGTGCCCCATCCTCCAGCCACACCCGCAGACATACACACGTACACACCCACACCCTGCCTATACATACGAGTGGGACACAGACTAACACAGCATTGTGCAGAAAAACACACACATCACCAAATAATAATAATAATAATAACAACAACAACAGTCAAAACTGCTCACGGACCCCCGAGTCCTCCAGAGCCGGGTCCGTGACAGTTGTGCTCCTCAAACCATTACTGATCCATTTCTACTTTGTGTCAGGGGACATTATCCTACTGAAAGAGGCCACGGACATTACAGATACCGTAAGGGTGTGCGTGGTCTGCAACAATCAAATGTGTATTTCACATGTTAAAAGTACCCAAGGTGCATTTAACATGTGACCCAAGGTTTACCAGCTGAACATTGCCCACATGCATCCCCGGCATGCTTTCTTCTCATAGTGCATCCTGTTGTTGATTCCCAGGTAAGCAACATACACACACCTGAGCAGCTCCTGTAGGTTTAATGTGTGGGTGTCCCGGTACTTCTGTCCAAACAGAGTATGCTTATGTGTCCATAACACATTAAAGAGCCGACTGACACAAGTCTCCAAAGCCGACTGCTTAGGAGACTTTACAGATTAAATAAAAAATAATGGCTAGTTATCAGTTATTAATATTTAGGTTTATGCATGTTTAAGTAATGTCCCTAAACGTCTAAAATATCTAACAGTTGCAAAGAGAGAACAGGAGCCAAAAATTTGCTTATTTTGACTGATTTTGATAATTGTAAGAGATGTGTCAGAAAAAAAAACTATTTTAATGTTGATTCAGTAGCAAACAAATGCTCATAAAGATTGCCCATAACTATTTATGTTCAACAAATATTACTCATTATCTGTGACCTTTAATAAATTGCGTCAGAAGGTCAGATCTTTTTTTTTTTTTTAGCTTTATCACAGCACTGATTCTTTGCTTTACTTGTTAACTGATGTTACATTTCCCTTGAGTCATGATTACCCATGGCTTGTTTGACATCTGTCATTTACATGCACTCACGTATGCAAACTTTGTAGACATAATGTGGATTGCACAACACTGGACATTATATTCTTCATTTCCAGTTAATACTTGTACAGCTGCTGTTATTGTGTATATATTTATTTATATTTCTTCATACATTCTTATATAGTTCTATATTGTGTATTTTGTTGTACAGTTATTTTATTTTCAACTTTAATTTATATATTTTCTTATTCTTTCACAGTTAAATTTACCCTTCATTCTAATTTGTGTTGTACAGTTATTTCATTTTTAACCTTAATTTATATTTTATTCCTCCCTAGTTAAATTTACCCTTTTTAATTTTTCATATTTATTTCCTATCTTATTCATAGCTTTCCTTTTTGTTTTCTTTAGGTCACGAGCAGTTGTCCAAGCATTTCACTGCATATCGTACTGTGTATGACTGTGTATGTGACAAATAAAATTTGAATTTGAATTTGAATTTGTATTGCAGGCGTTATTCAGCAAAACACACCGCGGGTGGCAATTGTAAGAAACGGAAAGATGATTCATGCTGATGTACAGCGAGGATGTAAGCTGATTTCACGAGTTTACTTTGGGCCACCAGGATGTAACTGGTTTATGTTTGAAAACTTGATGAGGTTTTTAATCTAGGAATGTGACAGTGGTGACATTTCCAGTGCAAAGCTATATTTAGCAGACCCTGCTCGTATCACCTGCGTCATCAGAAGGATGTAGAACAAGATGACATGACATGAAAAAGGAGATGGCACTGTTATTTATTTGTGTGCATCTCTGTGCGTGAGTGAAGAGGATTATGTTTGTCAGAATGATTTAGACATTTATTACATACAGTACTACTTAAAGTGGGATACAGACGAAAGGTTGAAAAATGAAATTCAGTTTTGGTCTGTTAATGCAAGAAGCTTTTTGCCCGTGCCTAAAAAAATAAATATGTATTGTGTGGAGGAAGCATGCAAAAATAAGATATTGCATCTTAAGTGAATCTGACAGAACAGTTATGAGAAAGGCATCAGTACCAGCATTATATAAACATAAGTGTATTTGCAGCAATATGCAAGCAGTCACATTTAGAGTAAGTGAAACACATTAACTTGTCTTTTCTTTCCTTTTTACACTTGAACACTTGTTAATCATTGCGACGTAGTTTTATGGGTTTATGTGCTTTGCATTTTTTCAAGTACACATGAAGACATAAACTTTTAATATTAAATAGTCTCAGAAGGAGTTTTTTCCCCCCCCTTTGGTAAAAACCATCAAGATTTGTCTCTATGGCTCTCATGCAAATGTCCCACAATAACCCAGCCAAGGTCACACATTAGCGTCTGCTGTTACAGTATGATGACAAGACTGCCAGGTCACATTGATGTCCCTTGGCAGCAGCTACACAAGTCTAATATGACAAAAAAGAAAATAAACACTATAGATGCTGCACACAAGTCTGCAGGACTGACTCAAATCAGAGTAAAACAAGTTTCATGCCTTTGAAATTAAACCTCAGGATTTTTGTTACAGTTTCTTGCTGTATTTTTTAAAGATTACTTTACGTTGCTGTGCGCAAAATAAAGTAGTGGGAACTTACAGGATCAGATATAAAAATGACCATATTCTCCTGTAAGATTGTACATGATCATTAGTTTTTCTGTTTTCACACAGAACGAGACATTACAGAATGTAATGCATTTATACGGAAATCTGTTAAAGTCAGGATATTGATCATTTAAATGAGGGGTGTCAAACATAAGGCTGGGGGGCCAGAATTGACCAGCAAAGACTCCAATCCACCCCACTGAATCGCTTTATGAAGGAGGGCGCAAATTTTAGCCTTTTAACTGCATTTTCTGAAATGTTGCTACAGTCATATTATGCAACTTGATTAAGTAACAGAAACATAATGAAATGACAGAAAACGTTTTCAGTAAGAAAAACACTGCTGGGAATTAAGAAAAATTCATTTTATATTTACAGACAATCTGAGCATTGAGCTGCCGGCAGTATTCCTGCAATATTTCTTTCAACCTAACCCCACTGAGTAATTCTGACCGATTTCTTTCACTTACTACAGCAGCATTTCTTTATCATGTAGAAAAACTGGGATGTATGATTGAAATTGATCTTCTATTCCTTATATTAAGAAATCTCAATGTAACTACTACAGTTTGTAGTTGAGCTTCTTTAGACTGACAGGAAAAGGAGTTTCACTGGGTGCGCCTTGAGCCAACCATTGTGATATGGCGCTATATAAATAAAACTAAACTGAGAGATCAAAGTCGGCTGTATGTTGCTCAAAACATAAACTCGAAGGTATCCAGCAGTTACTTGATATAGGCAAACCTGCTAGTTTCTGAGCTTTCACAAGCTGTCATTGTTTCCCAGTGCATAATGTTTTTCACATTGATCTAAACTGTACATCACAAATGGACTTAACAAGAGCTTAATGGTATTTTTTTTTAATCATTTTATCAGCACCAACATGCAACAAACAACAAAGTGTGAAATCAAAACGGGTTTTATATCTTAGATCCTTAAAAATAGCCACACTTTGCTTTGATTACAGCTGGGCACACTCTTGGCATTCTCTCGATGAGCTTCACAAGGTACCTGAAATGGTTTTCCAACAGTGTTGAAGGAGTTCCCAGAGATGCTGAGCACGTGTTGGTCCTTTTGCCTTCACTCTGTGGTCCAGCTCATCCCAAACCATCTTGATAGGATTTAGGTCAGGTGACTGTGGAGGCCAGGCCAACTTGCGCAGCACTCCATCACTTTCCTTCTTGGTCAAATAGTCCTTACAAGCCTGGAGGTGTGTTTGGACTCATTGTCTTGTTGAAAAATAAATGATGGTCCAACTAAATGCAAACTGGATGGGATAGCATGATGCTGTGGTAACCATGCCGGTTCAGTGTGCCTTCAATTCTGAATAAATCTCCAACCGTGTCACCAGCAAAGCACCTCCACACCATCAAACCTCCTCCTCCATGCTTCACGGTGGGAACCATGCATGTAGAGACCATGCATTCATCTTTTCTACATTGTACAAAGACACAGGGAGTGGAAACAAAGATCTCAAATTTGGACTCATCAGACCAAAGCACAGATTTCCACTGGTCTAATGCCCATTCCGTCTGTTTCTTAATCCTAAACAAATCTCTTCTGCTTGTTGCTTTTTCTTAGTAGTTTCTTAGCAGCTATTTGACCACAAAGACCTGATTCACAGTCTCCTCTGAACAGTTGATGTGGAGATGTGTCTGCTACTGGAACTCTGTGTTGCATTTATCTGGGCTCTGCTCTGTGGTATGTTGTTAACTTGCGATTTCTGAGGCTGGTGAATGTATCCTCAGCAGCAGAGGTGACGCTTGGGCTCTTTTTTCCTGGGGCCGTCCTCATGTGAGCCAGTTTCATAGTAGTGCTTGATGGTTTTTGCGACTGCACTTGAGGACACATTTAGAGTTTTAGCAATTTTCTGGACTGACTGACCTTCAATTCATGTAACGATGGACTGTCGTTTGTCTTTATTTAGTTGATTGGTTCTTGCCATGAAATGAATTCTAACAGTTGTCCATTAGGACTGTCAGCTGTGTGCCTGACCTCTGCACAACATGACTGATGGTCCCAATCCCATCAAGAAGACAAGAAATTCCAGAAACAAACCCTGACCAGGCACACTTGTGAAGTGAAAACCATTTCAGGTGACTACATCATGAAGCTCACTGAGACAAGGCCAAGGGTTTGCAGCACTGTCTATGAAGCAACAGGTGGCTACTTTGAGGAATCTAAATTATATGACATATTTATTTATCAATTTTTTCTTTGCTGCATAATTCCATATATTATGCTTCATATATTTAATGTCTTCAGTGTGTATCTAGAATATAGAAAGTAGTAAAAATAGAGAAAAAGTATGAAATGAGAAGGTGTGTCCAACCTTTTGACTGGTAGTGCATATTTATTAAGATTTATCAGAAATCACTCTTAATGGAAAATGTATTTTCGGCTTGCTGACTAAAGTAAACATAATTAGCACACTACTACATGAGCTTTCCTTTTACCTCGCAGCGAGGCCAGCATAGTGCCTAATATAACAAATCAACAATGACAAAGTGATAGTTTTATTATTACTCTACCGTCTCACACAGATTTTCATATCAACCATCTGTATGTCACATTTATGAATGAAGCTTGTTGGCTTTCTTATCTGTTCACCTTTATGGCCAGCTGGATATCAAAAGGGCCCGGCTGATCTGTGTACTTTACACACACTGGGGCCACATCTTACTCATTTGAACTGATGTTTTATGATTCCCACCTTCTGCAGTTGCTGACTAATGTCTTTATGGCCACTTTCAATAGCCAACGCACAAAAAAACAAAAGGAAAGCCCGATGGAAGGAAGACGAGATTGTGTGCCTAAAATACACACACACTGCTAATCTATTTTCTATAGAGTGCTACTTTTTAATTTTACAAATGTTGAATAATGCTGCTTTTAACATTGCACTGATTTTAATGAGCTAATAGCAAAACACAAAAAATTCTTTGAAATTTCCAAATGCAACCTTTCCATTCACTTTAATAAGAGTCTGTTGACATCTTATATATTGCTACGCCAGAAACACACACTATTCTGCATTTTGTGATATGAGGCTTAGTTTTTTTCTTTGCATAAGGCAATAGCTCCAAGACCTATACATCTATATTAATTCTTGGGCTCTGCAGCCCTTGTTGCGGTATTTGCCTGATGCATTGTGGCATTGTGATTTGCATTTTCAGGACACTGGAATCTAATTTAAAGCGACATATCGAATAAAAAACATCCAAAGAGTAACTACTGAGCAGCGGGAGGCCTAATCAATTTAAGGCCTCCCCCTAAGAGAAATACCTCCTCCTCTTTTAAAGAGATTGTGCAAATATGTGTGTATCCGACCATTAAAAAAATGTTTCCACTTTCATTTAGTCAGAAATCCTCAAAACTACAAGAGCGAAGAAAAAACTCAGGCCCTTATTTAAACGTGTGTCCTCGTCACAGCACACATGACATCATCTGCTACGCAATTCATAAGGACCAGACGTCAGCACACTCACGCAGGCATCGCAAAAGGATACATTCGTATATACACAGATTAGCAAATTCATACATTTATAAAATAATACGCTCATGGAAAAGAAAGTGAGTCACAAGAAATACAAACTTCTGTGTGCCTGTGCTGCTTTCACTCTTCAGTACGACCACTTGACTTTGAGCTCATGACAGTGGTTAGTATGCAAAGGCACGCCATTTTGCTAATCAGGACTGCTCGGATCATGAGTGGACTCTTCATCTCCATCTGTCACTGCAAAACAGGGTGGGTCAAAAACCACATCTGCATTAGGCTCTCCCATTATGTCTCTGCTACACTGCACGGCTTCACTTTGTATGACCCGGAGAGTGTTATTGTTTCTTTCTGTGCACTGGTGAGCAGAATTTCTTGTACTTCTGCAAATTATGAAGCTGCATATTTTTCACTCATGGTTTAATCAAACATGTTCATTAGTGTTATTCTTGGGGGAGCTGCCCTTAAATCAGAAGTATCCAAATACTTCAGATCAGTGAAGAGTGTTTGAATTTTAATATCATTTGGAAATTAATCATTAAAAGACACACCACTGAAGCGTCAGACTCAAAGAGTCAAAACTCACTATATTAATTACAAGCATGACTGTATGAAGTGAAACTTTAACATCTGACATGTGATAGAGAGACCTGTTTTTTGGTAGCAAGTGGATATATATTTTTTACTCTTTATACCTAAAATTCAAACAAAATACACCCTATAATAAACACAACAGTCACCATGATGTGCATGCAAAAGCCTTTTTTGAAATCTTGGCACCTCATTTAGTCAAAGCAAAGTGGATATCTTTGTCAGATATACAGCTACATGAGCTGAACACTCATGCTGGAGTTGTTTTTTTTCTGCACAATTATCATTAATCTTCAACATCAATAATGTGATCTACGACTCACCTGTGCCACTAATAACCCTACCCCATCATGCGGCTCCCCGATCGATCAGCGGGTTTGTTCTTGTCAGCAGGGCAGTGCTTGTGATTATTAATGGGAGCTCATAACCATACCCATCAAAAGGATCAAAGATTAAAGAAAAAAATCGGTTTAGTGAATGATAGCGTGTTCTCTGCTGCAGGCTTTCAGTTATATTTGCTTACCAGCAGATGAGATATCAATCATTAGAGCCCAACCTGTGCTGGAGCTGCTGCTGCAAGACTTTAACTTAATTTATTCTTGAGATACATAAACCCATCATTTCTGCCAGGGTTGCATTTAAATTAAATTAAATTAAATTAAATTAAATTAAATTAAATTAAATTAAATTAAATTAAATTAAATTTAATTTAATTTAATTTAATTTAATTTAATTTAATTTAATTTAATTTAATTTAATTTAATTTATATAGCACTAATTGCAAAAAGGTTCTTTAGATTTTATGCTAAAGACCCAACAAGAAAGAAGAGAAAAAACCCCAACAGTCAGATGACCCGAGTATGAACAAGCACTTGGTGACAGTGGGAAGGAAAAACTCCCTTTTAACAGGAAGAAATCTCCAGCAGAACCAGGGTCAGGGAAGGGAAGTCATCTGCTGCAACCAGTTGGCCCTGATAGGACAAACCTCACCTAAGTTGACCCCCTACTGGGCTTGAGCAGCGGGTTTGTTTTTTTAATACAAAGGCTGCATCAGTTAAGTTTGCTAGTGGTTTCAGTGGCATCCATAGCAGAGACTTCTTAAACCTGAGAGCTCTTCTCAGACCAGACAGGTTGAGCACACACAGACATATTGTTTTCATATTTTTGTGGAGACATCTAATTGACATAATGTTTTCCCTAGCCCCTTACCCTTACCCTAACCATCAAAAATAAATGTCTAACCCTAAACCCAATTGTAACCCTGACACTAAAACTGCATTTTAAGTCTCAAAAATGCCTTCAAACTCGTGGGGACGGGGATTTTGTCCCCATATGGACTGTTGGTCCCCACAAGTATAGTAAACTTCCAATCTTTGGTCCCCACAAATATATAAACATGGTACACATACACTTACACATCCACACACGTGCACAAACACACACACACTTGATAACAATTGAAAGCACGTGTGCTCCACAGCAACTCGGGAAGATTGTGTTCCTAATTTGCTGCACAGCCTATCAGCTGTGAGTCTCAGTGTGTCTGGCGGAGGATGAGGTTGATTAGAAACTCACGGCAAATGTGCCAATGACTCTACCTGGCTCTGCTTCCTACTCTGTTACTTACTCTGAAGTCACTTTTGTTCAGTACAGAAGTTTTTAAATCATAGAAAACAGTGTTTATGCTGGCTTAGTGTTTTGTCTAAATAATGCTTTAACATTTAGATGTCAGTGTTTCCCACATCTTCAGATGATGTCAAATTAATATACTTTGGCTGTTTTGAACAGTTGTTATTTTTAAATTTGGGTTGTTATTTAGGAAAAAACTAAAAACTGCATATTGATTCAACACCCTGAAACTTGTCTCTGTGTGGGATACTGAAATGATTAGGCTGACAGAATTTGAACTTTTCTGAGCCTGAGAAGTTCAACGACATTTTCAAGGACTTCTAGGCAGAGGTGTTATGCTGCACAGATCCCGATGCATCTCATAACTTATAGATAAAGGCCTTAACAGATACCACTAACTGTTTGCTCTGTGAAGTGACATCTCCTTGTCTTCCTGAAGGTTAGATTTCATACAAGTTATACAAATTCATGATGTTTCTGGAGTTTGTCTTTTCTTGTGTTTTGATTTTACTTTCTTTATGACCTCTCCGTCCCCACAGAGTTTGATTCACTCCTCCATTTTTGAAAACAAAATAAAAATCTTGAGGCCACATCAAAGACACAGCTGAACATGCAGAGCAAACCTATACTGGCAGTCATGGTGTCTAAATGTGTCCGAAGCTGCTAGCAAAGGCAGAGGTGTCTGATGGACTAAAGCAGTGGCTCCACTCTCAGGTCAAAGATGTAAGTGAAACAAGTTTCTTTTATGTTGGGCTGAAATTGAAATCTGAGCTGACAGCAGCCAGTAGAAGAACTGAAACTAAAAAATTATCTTTTCACATCAGATCTTCTTTTTCATATTTTAGAAACTTTTCAACTTATCTATGCTTAACAAATGTTTGTTCCGATTCATTATTTCTTCTGCCAGTGAGTTTATGAGTTTACCCAAAGAGTTTTGGGTAAACTTCAGTATAATGCAGCAGAATTTAAGGATCAGTGTTTGTCTCCTTTTGGCTTAAATAAGAAAAATGATTTCATTAGACATGTCCACTGAGGGGAGTGAACAGCACTTTTTGGCTGCTTTAACCGGCATCATTTCAGTCTATGTACTTTCGTGTTGGATTTTTGGATGTGCTTTATGGGGCTTTGCTAAGACGGAAGCTATAAATGGATGCACAGATGATTAATATAGTAAAAACATGCACAAATGGGTATACTGATGATGATGATAACTGCCCTAAAGATTAGTTCCACACAGATGGATTAATAGAGTAAATCTATTTAAAGAAACACTGGCAGGACTCTTTACTCACGGGTAATGAGTATTTAGCTTCAGATTTATAACAGCTGAGTAGAAGAAAATAATATTATAAAATATTACAAAAAAATCCAAAAATATAAATGTTTTAAATTATATATACATATATATATATATATGTATATATATATACATATATATATATATAAATATATATTAATAAAAATATGTATATATATATATATATATATATATATAATATATATATATATATATATATAAAAAAAAAAACACCCAGCACGCCCCTGCGGGCGGTTTATCCTTCAAGCTCGGGTCCTCTACCAGAGGCCTGGGAGCTTGAGGGTCCTGCGCAGTATCTTAGCTGTTCCCAGGACTGCGCTCTTCTGGACAGAGATCTCCGATGTTATTCCCGGGATCTGCTGGAGCCACTCGCCTAGCTTGGGAGTCACCGCACCTAGTGCTCCGATTACCACGGGGACCACCGTTACCTTCACCCTCCACATCCTCTCGAGCTCTTCTCTGAGCCCTTGGTATTTCTCCAGCTTCTCGTGTTCCTTCTTCCTGATATTGCTGTCATTCGGAACCGCTACATCGATCACTACGGCCGTCTTCTTCTGTTTGTCTAAGAAGACAGCCGTAGTGATATATATATATATATTAATTGTATTGTACATTACAGAACATTACTATCAATACTGTTTGAGCCACTCCTATTACAGAGGTTAAGGTTACTTTTGATCTGTGCTCCAGCTTATTTGTGCAAAAATGTTTACAAGTCACAATTTAACTGGAAATGTTTTCCTCTCCGAGATCATTTTGACCGCTTTCTAAGTGGATGGCCCCCTTTCACAATTTCTCTGCGAACACAACACAGGCAGTCAGTCAAGCTGCTAATGGCAAGTCACAATATGTCACTGGATTTAAAACATGTAAAAACCTAATGGAAGGCTAATTATTTGCAGTTTCCTGGTGGATGACAACTGTTTGGTTTCCTTGAGAAAGAAAAGAACACAAATTGTTAAACTAAGAATCATTAAATGATGGATTCTCCTATAATTAGAGCACAGTTGTGACAAAAAAAAATCAATCACAGCACTAACTAAGAAAACTTAAAATATTGTCTTTTTTCCCACTATTTAAGAAAGCCTAAAATATTTGCCATGTACCTTACATTTATGTTCTATATTTTTTTATTTAAAATAGCGTTGTTATTAATGATATTGTTTGCATTTTTGTAATCTTAATAAAATTAGCCTTTTAAATATTGATCATTCCTTTACCTGTGATACTGGAGATTTTTGAGTTTTCAATTTTTGTATTGTAACAGTGGGTTCCACTAAAACGCTGTTTCCTCGGATTTGCTCTGGGAACTCAAACACATCTGATTTTCCTCCATGTCCTCTTCAGGAGTTTGATGCTTGTGTATACATACTTCCCTGAATAGCAGCTGAAATGTATTTCAGAGCCTGGGGCCCACAATCTTTGTAAATCTGTCACACTCAGTGTCTTTGTTCTTTAAGATGGTGGCTGAAGTGTGGACCGCACACAAATTCATCAGTGGCACCTATATCCAAATATTCTTTTCTAACCTTACTGTACTGATGAGAAAAACCCCCTAACGGTCTTCATTTGTTAACCCTAACATTAACATTGTTAAAATTCCTGTGGTGCATTTAAGTTGCTATGATACTGACACGTCTTTTCATTTTGTGTGTCATGCCAGTACATTTACTCTGCCATCAGTGAAGTCCTCTGATGCACAATGACATTTGCAAAAACTTATTACATGGATTGGCAGTTTGTTTTGTGCCGACAACATCAGATCAAAATATTTTTTTAAATTCTTTTTTAAGATGCGTTCCTTCCCTCCCCGATAATAATCTACAGAATGCATTGTGTAGATGAGTTCGTGAAATCGCACTTCAAAATCGGTTTTATTAGCAAGGAAGTGGTTTCTCTTTTAGCAGATAAACACAGTCAGGTGATTTGTATAAGGATGTTGAAGAGATGGTGCAGAAAGATGCATTTGGTCAGAAGGAAAAAACACAAAGTTAAAAGAGTTGGCCAGATTTGTGTAAAATTAATACGCCGATGCAAGGATTTTGATGGTAACACCCCCGTGCATCATAGGACAGCTGATCAGGTTGTTTCACTAACTCATCCACACAAGGCTTTCGCAGAGGGTACAGCAGCTGTAGAAGTTGTTGGATTCGAAAGAACAACTGTAATCTACACATTTCAACTTTATTCTCAAAATAGTATTTAGATTTTAATCTTGAAATTTTGACTTTTTTCAAGATGAACATGTTTTTTTTTTATTACTCCATTGTTTTTATTGTACTTTTTTGATTATTTTTGGTCACTTCTGTTGTGTTCTTGACAGTGAGCCTCCTATTTTCCTCATTACTCACACCCTTCCTGCTGCTCTGTTTGTATCCACTGAATCAGCTCATCAGTCACGGATGATTTGAATGAAAACGGAATCTGACCCAAAATGCTGAAAACCAAATCTGACAACTTTTACCCCTTCTGGGAGCTCAAGGGTAATTCTCTTACAAACCGCCTAAACAATCCCAGAGATTGTTAGCAAGACTGGAAGACAGACAAGGTCAACACACAACACTCCAACTGAATGTGGCAGCACAGCCATTACACTGGAGAGTGTTTGTCTTATAAATGAGTATCACTGTCATGGTGTATGTCAGATGAGCATTTCTTTGATCTCGGTGAAACACAAATGACTCTGCAGAGTGACTCAGACCCAATTAAGCCTCTCACCATCTAACAGTGCCTTTATTCTTCAAGCCTTCCCCAACCAATTGTCTCTCCAATCACGACCTCAGACGTGCGCTTTAACTGCAATCTCCCCTCTTTGACCCTCTTTCACAAATGTGTGAGAAAAACAGAGTATTTTGGCTTATTAAAAACTGCATTAGTGGTTTGATTAGCCTTTGGTTAACTGTGAGAATGAGCAGCATATAGAGTTTGAGGCACATACCAGCTGAGTACCTGATGCCCATCCGTGTCTGGAGATTAAGCATTCCCAGTCGTGACACAAATATGTAAATCTGTTTTGATCAGAGAAAAAGCCAGATGCTGTCAATTTAGCCCACAGCGATCAAGATTCAAAGTCCCAGCTCTTTAATTTTTACTTTTTAAAAAAGTCTTCTTAATATAAGCTGACGTCAGGAGTCAGCTCCCGAGTGTGGATCAATTACGAAACTGTCTGAAACAACAGTTTGCATGATGACAAATGATCCACTGATGTCTGCGTTACCTCCGCCTGCCTATGGAGTTATACAAGTAAATCCAAGTAATTAAATAAATTCAGTAATCTTTTTTTAACAGTCCAAATAAGTGAAATATCTTGAGTTCATCTAACATTTTCTTTCATTTGAGTTAGTTCAACCTATTATTTTTGATCAGCTTCAACTGTTTTGCCTATGAAATACCTGCTGCTTAAAAACAGCATTTATTCTTTATTTATTCTTTATTTCAATTATACGGCAGTCATCTTTGGAAGGCTTTGATTCCTGGGGTCCCAAACATAAAAGATATGTCTTTAGTCTCATATAAAAGCTGGACTGATTTAGATTCTGTTAAAAAGTGAACTGTCCTTGTCTTTTATTAGCTCTTCACAGGTTCCTGCACTTTAACATTCACCGAACACCAGAGTTAGCATTATTATACAAAAAAGTAATGTACACTTTACTGTTTAGTTTGCTTAAAAGTTTGCAGTATGTTACTTATAGTAGTAACTTATGGAGAAAGTCACCCACCTTACTTTATCTTTATATGTCTTTACTGTGCATTTACTTAAAGACTGGACGTACCATCTTTTTTGTCACTTCTACCTTACTCCACTGGCAATTTTAATAATGGTAAAATGTGTAGAAATGCTGTCATTTATACCTAACCTATGATACTTGTAGCAACATTCAATAGATGTACAAATATTATGTGAAATGTAAAAGATTTTATTTGATGTTTGATCAGAAAAAAACACGAAATGCCAAAGACATATATAAGACTAATTTAGATTCACTATTCAACTTCAAATGGCTACAACTTGTGAAAAAACTCATAAATGAAGTTGCCTAACAAAGTATATTTGCTAAATTGCAATTGCCTGCCACTATAATGCCATCCAGTGTCCAGTGTATGACTACAGTGGCAATTTGGTGCCAATTTGTACTTGTGCAGTTGTCCCATAATGAATTGTTGCAATTCGTATTGCATTCATAATTTTTGATCGGCTTCTCTAAATGCATCTACTTTGTTTTGACTTTAAATCTTTGCAACTTTGCTTTTCTGACTTGGAATTTTAAGGAACGCTGGTCGTTTCAGAGTAGAAAAGTAAAAACAAGTAAAAGTAAAAACAATATCAACATTTAGTTCGAGGACCATCAAATTCCTATTATGCATGCAGCCATGTGCAACATCCATATTTTTATCCAACCCTTAGTTAGAATGCAAAAGTTCCAAAAATGCCAAACACTCTACTTCTACTAAAGCTGATAACGAAGAGTTGTTAAAAATAGATTACTACATTTAAAATCTGCTGCCCAAACTGTTGACTAAATATAGCACTGCAGTGAAAAAGAAGGGATACCCAGAGATAAAATATAGAGGTTAAATGGTAAATGAGAAACCACTGACCCTATTACTAAAACCAATACATCATAAGAGAGCGGGATCATTGAGGAATATTTGCACTACTGATCCAGCTGCTCTGTATCAAATTACATAGAGACCAGAGTAACAATAGCCTGTTGATCCACTGATTTACACGCAAGGGTCGTCTGCATTATGAAGACTGATCACTAAACCAACACTGGTGACAGCACTGTTAGATTTTTTGTGTGTGAACATAAAATAAAAGTATGAAGTGCCTCCTGCCTGCAGTACTTTTACAAACATATCTCACGCCTGTGGTTAAGCTAAAGGGAGAGAAACCCTGATTGTGTACACTGTCCTAAGAATACGGCCAAAGCTACTCAATAACAACACAGTACCAGTGTACAGTGTTGCATAAGACCGACAGGACTATAAATGCAACACTATGTGCTATAATTTGAATATAGTAACAAAACGTTCTGCTTTAAATCCTTTTTGCAGAACCTCTCCACAGCCTAAAGAAGTGGGTTTAACTGTTGTTACACATGTATATATTAAGTGTATATGTTTTTTTATTATAAGAATGCCAGTTTGACCACTTCAAAAATGTCAGTTGGAGATGCCTTTTTAAATACTAGTACCGGTATGTTTTTCTTTGTATTGCTTTGCCTGGTTGTGCAGCTGGCAAACTGACATATTTAACCTCCTAAGACCTGAACTCTTCCACAGCATGCATTTTTAATTTCTCTTTGATATTTGGGCATGTTGGGACCTGATGAATGTAAAAACAAAGAATTTCCAGACTTTTTTTTTTTTTTTACCTGATTTTTGTTTCTGAGAGAAATGAGATCCACATATAAGGACATTTGTTTTAAATGTTGATAGAACAGTGGCAGTATAATGTCCTCATATCTGGATATCAGTCCCTTGTAGAGCAAAATGTATTATTTTGCTCTAGACATCCCAAAATATGATGTCTACATACATGGATGCCAGGAGGTTAAATAAGGTTGGTAGATGTTGTTTATATGCTTAAAATGGTCATTTTAGTGCATTGCTAGGTGGTTGTTAGATAAGCATGATTTATACTAAAAATAGGTGCCTTTTTTTTTTTTGTTTAGCAGCGCCCACTTGGTTGAGCAGCAGACCCATATGCCAAAAGACTGCAGGGGCCTCGGCTTGAAAAAAGGACATTGCTTGCACGTCAGTCTCCCTCACGCTCTCCCTGCTTTTCCTGTCTACTCTACTGTTGCTGTCCAATAAAGCCTAAAAATGCAGGAAAACAAAAAACAACAGGTGATTTTTACTAGGCGATGGTTTCATAACATATCATACATAATTCAGTTTTTGTTTATAAGGATGGGGTGTTATTATTAATGGATAAAGTTGTTACAATGCTTTTCTAATATGTTATAGCTGTATAAGTGATTTTTTAAAGTCTGTTGATGGGTGAATGAAAGGCCGCCTGGTAACATCATGGTATCTGATACAAATATGAACCTTCATGGACTTGTGTGCCAACTTTGGTTGTTCAGCTCCTGATGGTGTAGGATGAGCTGATGGACAAAGAAACAAATAGAGTGAGCTTTTGTGTATTACAGTGAAATACAGTAATCTGTTACTATTGTAATCAGGAGACTTAAAGCGACATTAGACTTTGACATGGGAATGTAGGGGCAGCCTCTATGGTAATTCAGGTTGGAGGACTTGTTGTGTTTCAGGGCTCTGAATAAAAACAGCACAGTCTGTGTTAAGCTTCCTCTGACTTCCTCCAAAGCATCACAGGAAAAGTCACAAACATGCAAACCTCAAATGCTCATCATTCTTAAAACAAATAAATCTGTTGAACACTGAACGTCGAGTGTTCCAGCGCGATCTAAAAAAAACGAGCAAATCTTTTTAAAAAGCACCAACTGTCTAACTACATTATTGCATGTGGCAGTTTGAAACAATGATGAAATTTCAGATTTCATCTGGATGTCATCATTGTCTGTGGCTCCATCAGCAAAGTTTGGAGCATCAAATTCTGGGCATTAAGAAAGTGCTACACGCTGAGGAAGAACTCTGGGGGGAAAACCACCAGCCATGAACTTTAATTACACCAGCTTATAAGAGAGATGCGCTTTCAGCCTCATCTCTATTTGCCCCAGCTCACCACAGTTATTGGAAAATAAGAAACAAAAGAGTGTATAACCCAACATTTCTAAGAAAGTGCGGCAATAACAGTGATACGCTTGTCTTCACGCACTTTGTAATATCGCATGTCTGTCGTTCCCTTTCTTCCCTCGGCCGGCGCACACAGGTGCGATGCCGTCATTTCCCCTTTTCAATCCATCTTTTAAACGGTCTGTCTCTGTCACCTTTTTATTGGTGCCGTGCTGCCTGGAGGACCACACGGACACACAGACAAAGACCGTGGCGCAAAATACAGAATCACCCACACACAGCAGCGCGTCACACACACTGTAGGGGTGGACAATATAGCCGTCCCCTGCAGGTTAATCACAGAATGGTGTGATCTTTCTAAAGTCACTCCCTCCTGAACCTTATGGTGGTGCTGGGACTCATATCGATTTTACACACATGTTGAGCTGTAAGAACAAATAGAAGGCAGCAACACTGTGTTTGTGTGTGTGCGAGTTAGTGATGTGTCCATGCTGTTATTTCATTATCCAGCTGATGATGGCTCACCTACTGAGCCAGCCCACAGAGATCAGTCAGTCCTGCAGTGTTACTAACATCTTAACAGGTAGCATTTGTACTGTGTTCTAACAATGCCAACAAATGACATGTTTTTAATTTGAGTCCCATTAACATTTGCCTATGACAAAGAAACATGGGGCAAAGATCCAAATTGTCACTGAGATCCCAATGAAAAGCCTCGGCTATTCTTTTTGCAAGAATGATGAGAAGTGATATTAAACGATGCCTTGGCTGATCGAGGGTTCATCCTACAACAAGCTAAAGGTCGAAAAAAGAAGAAAATAGCAGACTGACTTCAAATGAAAAACCAGTAGAAAGATTTCAGTAATGTTTGGGATGATCTTCACTAAAGAGAAAGCATCTTTGGAATGAAACCTCTATGGGAATGATGGCATCAAGAGTAAGATACAATTTTTTACAATGTTTCATTTTCCTTACAGCAGTGTCTCTAACTGTTGGGCAGGGCTGCGGGCTCACAGCAGGTGGGCTGAGCACAACCAGGCAAAAGATATGAAGGGAAAAACAGATTTATTTAGGCCAATGTTAGCATGGATCATTTTTTCATTGCTATAAAATAAAATGGGAAACAAATTGGGGTGTGGAACGTGAACGTTTTTCAGCTTCTTAAATAGGACATCCTAGAAAAATATTCAGCTGTTCAGAATAGAATAAGCCTTGTACAGTAGCTTTATGTTTTAAGGATGCACTGAGTGTGAAACACAGATGTTTCCAAAAATATGAATTTGGCTGACTGTGTTTTGCTGCTTTAAAGTCTTTCAGCTCTTCATCACACTGTCTTTGCCCATTTAGCCAGCTCAAAACTGATGCAACACAACTAACAAACATGAGCCACGACAGTGAACATCATGTTTTGGAGATATGCCTGTGGGAATCCACCAGCCCAATGCCGGCTACATATTCACTGTATTGTTCTTTTCATATATCAGAGATAACTCATAGCTAATAAATTGTAGCTACTTTTGCATTTCACTAAAGCTGCTGGTGAAGCTCCAGGTCTCTTACATCAACACATGCACATAAGTTAGAAAGTTAACAACAGTGGATCACTCAGAGAGAAGCAATAGGATGCGTTTTGACCCCACCTCACCTCGTCCACCCACATACTGCACAGCCGCTCCTCTCAGACTCAGAGCAAGAGCTGCGTCTGCCCAGCGAGAAACATCAGAGTCATGGATTTATTTATGTTTTAATCTAAATCTAGTGACCGAGCAGCTGATGTGGCAACAGTGAGGGGGACTGAAGCATGACTGGTTGGCATCTACAGGTGTGATGCCCCATTTCAGTCATTGCTCAAATTGTCTGTCATGTTTTTATTGGTGTGGGCTGTCGCAGTTATCTGAAGGGAAACACGGATGTCAACAGGAAAGCCTCGCGTTCACCCTCTGATGACAAAAAGGGACGTCACCCAAGCGCACCCTCACACATGGAGACATTAAGCATAGCTTAACATGCGAGCACGAATACAATATAATAAATTCCACATTACAGCATATCGGTGCCTCACATAGTGTAAATGTGGACGTATTCTGCAGTTTATCAGTCTTGTTAACGCCGCATTTCTCTCAGTATTTGCAGCTGTTTGTGTGTGTGCGGCTTGCCACAATTCTCTCAACACATTTTCTCCATTCAGCCAGCTAAACTCTCAATTTCCTGCCAGTGACAGACCGCCTCAGGCTGGCAATACAATTGTCTAAAATAGAAGAGAAGAGGGTGCGATGAGGAGGGTGTGTTTGGAATAGAGGAATGAGATCCTTTCTCTCTACCTTGCTGATTCAGAATAAACATTACAAACAGAGTGAGGCTTCTAAGTGATTTTAAATCTATCCCAGCACCCAACACCACCATCATATTCTCTCTCACAGTTGCCATTACATGCAGAGCAGCTTTGTGGTAGACCTCCTAAGACTGAAAAGGTGGCTGGGCTGGCTGCACCATTATCACCTCTCCTGTCCTTGGAGGGTGGAGGCATTTAATAACTCCAGAAGAACAGTCACATTAGAGAAAACAGTGGTTGGAGACTGTGATACAAGCACATTTAATCAAAATGTGCAATAAATTTCCAAGCTCATTGCCTTTGAAATGGTTGTTTTGAAGATAGGAACTATTTCTACGACCACTCGGTGTCCGTTCTCATATTCAGTGAAACTTTAGTGCATCAATAAAAAGGCAATTGTCATGATCCTGGGTCATTTTGACCCAGCGTTTTGTGTTTCCTTTTGGTTTCACCTTGTGTTTTGTGTTTATTCTGGTTTTAGTTTTTAGGATTTGGTTCTTGTGTTTAGTGCTTGAGTGTTGTATCAGCCCTACCTGTGTCTGTCCTCTGTGCTCTGTTCGGGTCCTCGAGTTTTGTGTTGTAAAACAGTCCCAGTTTAGGTTCGTGTCTTTGTGCAGTCCTCGCCACCCTCATTTCTGTATATATTTCAACCTTTGTAAATAAAACGCTCACCTGCATCTAGCCGTTTCTTGCATCTTGGGTCCTCATTTAACTCCACTACACGACTGCTGCCCCAGCCGTGACAGCAATCATCTCAATCTGCTATCAGTTTGCAATCAGCTCATCATTTTGTAATTGGCTGGGGTCAAGCTGCCGATTACATGTAATCTGTTTGTGACAATATGGATTAACTGTAATAAACTGTCAAAAATCACAAATCTACAAACACAGAAATTTCCCAGTGACATTGTTGTACAACTACAAACTGGAAGTTAGAAATTCTTCCACGCATAGTAATGTAGTTGCTGGAGGATGGCAAATTCATTTCAAAACTGGGCAAATATGCAGTAATCTTGATTTTATATAGCAGTACAACCAGAAAAGAATCAGTTGGCAACCAGTTGAGTCAACTCCTATTGCAAGGAGACACATTGCAGACAAGTTGCACTCACTGGTGAAATGGTAAATGGCCTGTATTTATATAGCGCTTTTACTCGTCCCTAAGGACCCCAAAGCGCTTTACATATCCAGTCATCCACACATTCACACACTGGTGATGGCAAGCTACATTGTAGCCACAGCCACCCTGGGGCGCACTGACAGAGGCGAGGCTGCCGGACACTGGCGCCACCGGGCCCTCTGACCACCACCAGTAGGCAACGGGTGAAGTGTCTTGCCCAAGGACACAACAACCGAGACTGTCCAAGCTGGGGCTCGAAACTGGCAACCTTCCGATTACAAGGCGAACGCCCAACTCTTGAGCCACGATCGCCCCAGACTGGTGCAGACTGACTCAGACTGACTGCAACATGTTGTCATGTTATCTGTCTGTTTATTACAGTTTTTTCTGATTGCTTAAGCACATTTTTTGTAACTATTGGCTAATTTTGCAAAACTCTTCACACAAATAAGAAAACCTGTCACCCAATAATCAAAACATTGTAGTTCTCTTGCAAAAGCAAACACAGCTAGATTAACTCTTCACACCTTCGTAAAAATGGTGTTTCCGTATCAAACAGTACACACAAGCCATCATCTACTAAGCACACAATGCGCCAACTGCACACTGATGGTATGAATACAAAACACATCTGGCTTTTGCTTTCTCTGTGCACAAGGTAGGCTATGTCAGTTTGAGCTCATACTTCTGTCATAGATCCATAAGCATAGAGGGATCCAAACTTCAAGTACTGGTGTTTATTCAAACACATCAAAACAAACACAAGTGTTTATTTCCAAGTATAGGATTATTTGCAATCGCCATAATGACTATATGGGTTACTTGGTCTGCAGTGAACATGCTTCCTCTGCCCCCAGCATCTGGTCATCTAGCAATTCTGTAAAGTAACAATTTCAGTATTTTTACATCAATGGTATTGGTGTGTTTCTCATTGGCATATGGCAGTGCTACAAATCTTTGTGCGAAGTGACTGTACTAACCGATTCTCATTTCAAGATGTCCTTATGGTACTTGCTACAGTGTAGCGGCTCGAGTTAGGCTGGACCCGTTGGCCAGCTACCCTCAGGGTCATTCCACGGTTGATTACATGGTCCACTATTGTAGCTCTGATGTCATCAGCAATTCTATTTCTTACTCTTCCTACCCTTCCTCTCCCCCCTCCTCGTCTTCCTCTTGCTCCTCCTTGTCCTTGTCGTCCTCTTCATCCTACTTCTTCACCTCCACGTCCTCTTCCTCGGCCTCCTCTACTTCTCACTCTTTCTGCTCCCTCCATTGTACTCCGCACACACAGCTTACCTGTATTATAGTGCTTAGGCTGATTGCAAAGTGAACTAATTATCTAAAAAAGTTTTCACATGTGAAAGTGTGCCAGACAGTTGGCAAATTAGTGTTAATGATAGCCATACATGTGTATACTTTTGCTAGGAGTGTGTTGGAAATTTGGTAATTGAGTGTTGTGCAGTGAATTGTGCCTACAGTTTTGCAAAGTGTGTGTTACAAAATTGCAAACTGAGTGCAAAGCAGTTTTTGTGCTTTTAGTTTTGCAAACTCAGTGAGTGGTTTTGCTATAAGTCTGAATAGTTTTAGGTATTGTGCTACAGGAATCACAGTTAGGGTTTAAGCATTCAGAAAAAACTGTAATTAGAAGGCAGTTCTTTGAAAACCTTCAGCAGTCTGTCAGAGAGTGATTGCAGTGAGTTGTTTGGAGACAGGTAGTCTCCCAACAGATGACTGTGCAATCTTCTTGTGAACAAAAGTGTTTGCCCAGAGGTCGAGGGTGCTGCATGCTCAGCCTCTGGTTGACCAGTTGGTTCCTGAATAGAACAAAATGTAATGTAATCACCAGACAACCACTTATTTTTCCTAATTTTTCCTAATTCCTATTTTTCCACAAGGAAGTTACTATCCTGCTTTTACCATAAAGGCAGATCAAGGAAATTAACTGGATAACAAATCTGACTTGAACCAGTTTGAGCTCTGGAGAAGAGCAAACAAACCACAAAGCTCAGTTTTGGCTGGACCCCATAATAGAACACAAACAGCAGGTGGCTACATAATGGCTTCATGCCTTGAGGATTTTGCTCAAACTTAGTGACATCATAAGATAAGACATTGGTTGAAATATTTCCCTAAATCCCTGATTGTGATGTTTAGCACACAGTCATCTTTTAAAAATGTTTTATTGCTGGTTATGTAAGACAAAATGAGTCCACCCCAGGACAGCATTTTGCACTTCCTGTCTGCTAATACTGTAATTTCAAACACTTAAACATATTTCCCACATCCCAAAAAAATCTAATAACATTTCCGAATGAATATTTCTGCCATCAACAGGGCACAGTTTTCCCCTGTTTAACTTGCTGCAGAACTTTCTACCATTACTGTTACACACACAGTGGCACAGACAGGGCGACACATGTAACTGATACTGCAGGATAGTACACATGCACACACTTACACACTCACACACTGTTTTTTATGGCCCAGAGAGGAGCATTAGTACTGATTAAAGGACCTATTAGAGAAAAAAAAAGCAGCTGAATGTAGTCTCACGTTATTTCCCCTGAGAAACTCATTTTTAAGATGCTTCAATAAGACCTCGCAGCTCCGGACTCACAAATTGTTCATTTGAATTCAAATAGCTTACAGCTTTTCATATAATTCCCCAAATCGGAAAAAGAATTTAATCACCATGTTCCAAGATGTTATCCAGATTAAGACAATCCTGCAAATGACAAATATGATTTAGAGGTTTGCTAGAAAGCTTTGATGCCACGATGTGGAAATCAGAGAGAGCAGCAAAGTTCAGTAAGATTATTTCCTCTGAGAAAGCAGTCTTGAACAAATAACATCACACAGCAGCACAGGCGCACAATAACTCAACTACTGTTCATTATTGTCGCAATGCCCCCACAGTTCTGTCGCAAAACATTGGTATTGGGGAACAGAACTTACAGTAGGTGGAAAATACTATGGCTTTGCCTGAAGGGCAGGACTGCACTTTCTCATATCTTGGAGCTGCAAATGTCTTTCTTTTTTCCTGCAGATTAATTCTGCCTTAAAAAAATAAAATAAAAAAACAACAACAAAAAAACATGTTCATGTTTTTATATCACGCCTGCCCATACAGGTTTTACTATTCATTCAGAATTCCCTCATGTTTCAGGTTAACGAGAAAATGTGAGCTTGTTAACAGGCTGAGAGGGAGAACATTGAAAGGAGAAGAAGAAATAGAGGTTGGGAATAAAAGAAGAAGAGACAACAAGAAAAAGACAGAAGAAGAAGCAGATTATAAAAGATATCAGAAGATGAATAAGATAAAAGAAGATTTTAAAAGAAGAAAACTATAAAACAAGGAAATAGAAGAAAAATACTCTGTTTAATACCCTATAGTGAGAAAGGTGTAACTGCATGTTTTTTTACATTAACCAGAAATAAGAAGTTCTCATAATACATGTACAAACGCTGTTGTCCTTGTCAAAGGGTAGAAGAACCTCAAGGATGTCTACTGAGAAAAATCCTGACTAAAGACATTTTCACACATGAATTTCAGCTTTGTGAGAACTGATTAAGATAAATGTGCAGAGCGCACGTCTGCACCTCCACATTTAATGGCCTTTAACTTGAATGGCCCCCATCGGTCTGATTGTACCAATGAGAGAACAGCTCTGGTACCACAATCCACAGCAAGCGAGTCGGTATCTCGAATTATACCTCCTGCATGTCCCAGTCAGACAGCTCTATCACCTGAAATCAAACTTATTGTTTCCTGTAGTGAGGAAATAGCAGACAAACGATCTCCAGTTGTGTGCTGCAGGGTTCCCACCTGATGGTCCCAAAGTTTTCTGAAGTTTTTTCCTGTTCCTTTCCTGTTTCTGTGAAAAATGATTTTGCTGGGTCTGCCTGGAAGCTTTTGCTCATGTTGTCCCAGCTGCAATACCAGTGGCTTCCAGGATTACATGTGTTTAAACTTCAGATAAAAGATACTTCATCATGACACCCTCGGTCATAGTTGGCTAAAAGCTTAGAAAAGGAGAAACTTCTGTACATTTGAAGAAGACTTTGGAGGTTTAAAAAAGCCACTGAAACTATCCAGATGCTGAAGAAGATGAAATTCTTGCTCATTCCTCGAGCTCCCAGTTTTTTATTTCATTATTTTTGCCTTTGTCTTCACATGGCTGCAAATAAAACCTTTACCAGTAAAAAAAAAAAGAAGCATCTAACTGTTTCCATCAGCAATCAGCATGTTTTTAAGTGTATGTAGTTAATGCTTAATAATCATCATCATTTTTGCCCCCTCTCACTCCCCACCTCTGTGCTCATCTCTGCACCCAACCTTCCCTTCATGTCCAACAATAGAAAACTCACCAGTTAATTAAAGAATGGAGGGTCCATCTACTGAAGAGGTTTGTGACCCATACACCACAAGAGTGCAATTAAATCAAGTACCCGCTGGCAGGAGGAGAGACAGAGAGAATAAATATGAATACATTCCTTAAAAATCTGTGTGCATGTATGTTTCCTTTGATGCCAGAAGTGATGTCATTATGAGCCACAGGCCTGTGTGGAACACCTTGTTTGGGTATTTTATTTTTTAAAAAGGCAGAATAATCACTGAAGATTAACGCAACATGTTGTAAGTGATTCTTAGTGAACTTGGCATCAGGACAAATCTGTGTTCAGTACCAAAACTGGTATTGGATGCTGCTTTTTGCAATATTTATGCTGTTATAATCGCTTTTTCTTGTCTTTCCTGTGGTAATTATTATGCTCCAAGTTCCATAAAGAGCTGGCATTTAAAGTCCAGGATCAACTCAAGTTTACGGCATCAGAGATCCACAAAAATACAATCATAACCAAAGCAGAATCCAAAACCATGAAGACATTATGTAGCCATCCCCTTCCTGTGAACTTAATACCACGGGGAAGAATATCCACTGTCTGTCTACTGCAATGAGATTACAGCTCATCCAATATGCAGAAGCAGGTATGCTAGGTATGAATTTCAAACAGTCTGCAAAGAATCTCTTATTATCAAATGGTTCATAGAGCCAGACTCATGAATGCATGTGTTTAAGCTCAGAATGGCAGAGAGAGTGACGACAGCATCAACCACAGAACTGGAGCTGAGCTGTTTGTTGGAAATTAGATGAAGAATAATATGTCAATCTGACTCTAACTATGCCTGACTGATGTTGTCGACTTCTAAGCTGCAGGTTTTTCTATGAGAAATGTTTGATTGACTAATCCAAAAATACATAAACATGACGATGGGAGTAATGAAAAACTAATGTTACGTTTACATCACTAAAGCCCAACACATAATATAACCCCTTAACCAAAGTTTGCACTCATCCATTCAGCCAAAGCAGGCAAGAACCCCTCGGGGTTCATTTCAGCCTGGTTATATTTTACCACAGCATAAATCACCATAATGAGCATGCAGAGTGGGAACCAGAAGAAATGGAAAATTTGCACATGGCTTAGGCAGATGGCAGATACAAAGTAGCAGCTAGTTAGCAGAGAGCAAATGCCTTCACTCAGACTGACACAGAGCAGCACAGGCACCAACATGCAAGCAACTGAAAGAGTTCAAACTTCAAACCAACAGGCAAACTTTAGTTGGTGAAGCGATTCAGCCGTCGCGGCGGAGCGGTCCTTTAGGTTGGGCCTGGTGTTGCATGGGCAGAAAAATACCCCGATTTCTAACTTTGTGTGTGACTGATGCACAAGAGGTAATACAACACTTCATTACACAAACCCACTTCCACAGTTTGGTCTAAAGTTAGTTGTAGCATTTGCAGTTTTCACATTAAGAGGTGGGCGGGTGAGCAGTCGTTTCTCATTTTACCTCATCATTTTCATAGATTTTTTTTTTTATTGTTGCTTGAATCACTTGACGCTGATCTATGAATCACTCAAGCATGACACATGACACACCTAACTCAAGGGATCACCTAACATTCATCGTTGTGTCCACACATAACAGAAAACTCAGCAAAGAACCACTTAATTTCCCACTGTTAGATTTTTCCTATTTCTTTGACTGAATCTACGATAAAAGCCAAAGGTAGCAGAAAAATACATAAAATAGCATTTTTGCACTAACACGTGATTCTCAAAGTGCTGTTGGCCTATGACTTTTATATTCTGGCATGCTGTGCAGAAAACAAATATTGACACAGGACCTCAGAGATGCATCTGGCCATTCTGTTGATCCATCTACTGAAGCCTCATCAGAAATGGTCTCAGGTGAAGTGTGGCTGTCAAGAAGGCTGCTAGAGCTCCTGAAATATGTTTTGCAGTCAAACGGTGCATTTTGAGTTGCCCTAATGTTTTTTCTTAACACTTCCTGACCTCGGCCTCACCCTCACTATTTCCGTTGACTGTCATTTTTAATTACATCACAAACACATATATAATCTTCTTCTACTTTGTGGAAATCAGTTATTCTGGTTTGTGTTGCACAGCTGCTAAATGTTGACATGGTCTGAAAAGTCAGTGTTAGCTTAAAAATTTGCAGTCCCTGTTTGTTTTCCTATATTTGAGAAGAAAAGCCATAAAAACTTTCTTTCTGTTTTCTGGCTTTTAATTCACATTCATTTTTTTCCTCCCCAATGACAGAGAGAACCTGTCTGATGAGGCTTACAGGCTGACTTTTGTATTGAAATCCTGTGAGAGGGTAGTGGATTAGTGAGTTTCCAGTTGTCTCTTGACATCTGCCCACTTGATACCTCAAAATCTATGAATTCTTATTTAAAACACAAAGTGAGTGCGGTGTTTGTCTTTGACAGAGGGCAGAGGGGCACGAGTATCAGCCTACAGGTGCGTGCCTGATCAAAAAGTTCATGGCAGTGTTATGAGACAGACATATGGCAGCCTCATTAACATAGTGATGAAGAGCTAAATCACACCCAGGACAGACTCAGACTGTCCACTGGCAGCCTCCCACATCTGACAGTGTCAGACCTTGGTGTAATTTGAGTGAAAGGGAGCTAGCTCACAATCCTCTCTCAACTTTCTGACACATCTTTGATTTCTTTTTTGCAGGTTTGAATTGAAAGATACGTTTTCCTCATTTCAGAGGTGGGACTGCGCTGCTGGGTAAAAAAAAAAAATTACTTTAAATATCCTCCCGGTGCCAGGTCACAGCTCACATAAAATAAAATAAAAAGTCTGAATAGGAAAATAAATGGAAAAAGAACAGTCTGACACATTTACTGAATGAGAAATGAAGACCAGCGCAACAGAGAATGACAGAGAATGGCTAAAATCCATTGTTCATATACAGCAAGTGAATGATTGGTGCACAGTATTGTGCAAATATTAGTTTATTTTAATTTGTGCAGGTCCACTGGCTTTACTGACATTAAGCAACATTTCATAACAAAAGGGAGCTGCAATAAAGAACTTTATATGTTTAAAGGTCCAGGATACATCCGCAGGGGAGTTAGATTTTCAAGGAAGAGCCAGAGAGTGAAAATATGTTTCAAAAGTACTTTAATACCTTTCTGTAAACTCAGCGGTACCTGAACTACTGAAGAATTTAACAGGATTCACAAAAATGCTGCAAGCAAACAGCCATTTATATCTACCCAACAGGTGTAATGTACCTGAGTCCTGTATGTTTCAGCTCCAGCAAACAACAACGTTGTAAAATGAATCCTTTGACTCAGACAATTTGATGATAGCTAAAACAGATCATTAGGTTTTAATGAACTTTTAAAAGCACAGTTTGCACTTCAGGGTGTTATTATTCCAGCGTTCGAATCTGTAAAATATATATGAAAGGGATCCTCATGCTGTTACTTTCATTCTGGCCTTCAGAGACACTGAATTTTTATGTTATTTTACTTTATTTATTTTTAATCAAACATTAAAAAGCAGAATTTTATTTCAAAACTTCCACATGTGTTGTATAAACCCTACATATTCATACTCATAGCCAGTGCATCACTGTTTCGTGTATAAGTGCTGTACCCACAAGCTGTGATTAGGATTTTTTTCTTTAATTAAGTACTTCATAGATTGACAAAATGATCCCACTTCTATTTAATTAAACAATTTAAAGAAGAAGACACTGGGGATGTTTTTACTGTTTAAAGAAAAGCTGTTGTACACAGAGCTCATACACATTCATCGCTGATGAAGGTACACACTCAGACAGGAGATAATATAAGCAAGTACCGTATGTTTCTGATCTTTAACACTCACGTCTGTTTGATTGCATGACACATCCACGAGATTACAGTGGATCCATGTGCATGACACCAAAAGGCTTCGTTAGAAGTCTCAGAGTTTCATTCTTCTCCACTTCAGACTCATTCTGTCATAATTTCATCAGAGATCATCAGTGGAAAAAAAGAAAAGATAGTCCCAGGATGATTTTCAGGCCGTCAGACATGAACAGTGTCCCTGCTTTTGATCAGCTAAAGCTGTTAGAGCCTCGCTGCAGCTGGCGAAGGCACTGACCTGCAAGTTTGTTATCATCTACAGCAAACCAGTTAAAGATCCCCAAAGCGTCTCTTTACTGGATTCAAAATACTAACCCCTCATTTTCAGTCACAGGTGTATTTAAAGCTGCCACCTTTGTCCCAATCCTCTCTCTCGTAGATTGGCGTGGGTACATGTGGAAGTGTGTGTGTGCGTTCATTATGCTTTCTAAGTTTACATGCATGTTTGCGTCTTCACTGGCGTCAGCGCTGTCACTTTCTGCACCAGCACCAGGCTCCTCCCACAGGCCGAGGCTCCTCCCCCTTCCTCTCTGTCAGTATAAAGTATGGTCTTCTCTCAATCTCATACTCAGTCACAGCCTCATCAGTGGAGCAAAGCTCACTATCTTCAAATCAGCCTCTCCTGGTTTACTTCAACAGCTGCAGGTAAGGTTTAAAATATTCTCTGCAGTTTGTTTCATTTTAAAACTTCATTTTATTTCTCTGTTTTCCTGTCACAGGGGGATGGTTACACACACTCACTAATGCTTTGAGGTGTCCTGTCCCCTCATTTTCAGTTATTTATACACTGAAAATGAGAATACTGTAGACAAGTAAAGACTGGACTGGTATTTATATAGATAGTTATCCATCTATATGTCGTTTTCTTCTTTTGCCTTTTTAGAGCACAAATGAAATGTTTATTACAGTGGATCTTTTCTTCTCTTTATTTAAGTGAGTGGTGGGTTTTAATGAAAGAAAATTATATTCATACACGAGCCAAACAGAATTATTAAAAGATTATACAATATTTATGATTAAAAGTCTTTAAAAAGTAACAGATGAGTAAAAATAGATCCATGCTGAAAGCTGAGCTGAAAGAGAATTATGTCTGAGTGTCCAAATGACCACATAAGAAATTTAATTTTGCCCCTAACTTTTATCTGGAGGAAAACTCTGTGTTTGTGTTTAAATGCTCACAGAAGCTGCTGGTTCTGTGAGCATCATTTGACCTTTGTTGTGGATAAAATTATCATTCCAAGAGTTGGAGTTAAAAGAAAGTAGGAAAGAAATTCCTCATCACATTTCATAGGAGCTATTTTTATTTTATTTTTCATCTCTGTGTATAAACTAAGTAGTGATGGGTAAAAGTGTTATTTTCTCATTTTGTTTTCTGAGGAGAGGAGAGGAGAGCTGTCACATACATTGCATTATCACATCATTACCAGCCTATTACATAATGATTGAGAGACAATGACCAGCTGCTAAAAGGAATTATATTAGCATGAGCAGAATGGCTATTTACACCACCGCTGTGTCCGTTTAAACAAATTATTCAAACCAAACGTTTCACTGGACTTATGGTGATAAAATCACACAAGAAGAAATTCTCCATTTCAGTTGGTTTAAAACTGCAGAGGAGGGCGATTTCACCTGCACGTCTGTAATGATTTGACCAGTGAACAACGACTAGAAGACGTTCTGGACTGTTAACGGTACAAAAGGATCTAGACTAAGAACAAAGACTCAGTGCATAAAATAAAGGAAAAATCTAAAACACTTATTTTTTTATTTGTTCTGCAAAGGTAGAAACCATGGCAAAGTTATGCTCTCCTGCACATCTATGTTCTGGTGTTTATGGGCTGTAAAAAGATCATCCTTGACTTAGTAAATATATTAACACAGAGAGACGCAGCAGAGCGCTGTAACACTGTGGGGTTTTTGATTTATCTGAGACTGAAAGCCTCCGAGCAGCTTTTGCTGTTGGTTTTTATCTAATTATCCACTTTAACTCATTTTCCTTTGGACATAAATTTCGGGAGTAAAACATCATTCATCAAAGATAATATGCTGCTTTGGCAGGCTTCAAGATCAAAATAAAATAAATAAATCATCAAAATGATCTTCTAACCAAATTAATAAGAAACATCTATAAATGTATTTATTATTATGTTTAATAATATTATATGTATTTACATGAGGGGTTAAAAAGGTTTCATGCCTCTGCTTTCAGTGTGAGTAAACTTCATGTATTGATTCTGTGTGACACCGACTGTCCTGTGAGCCCCGTTCAAAAAACAGCACATAGATCAACATTCGACTATAGAGACCGCAACTCCAAACAGCACATACATATACATGTATGTGTCTGTGTGTCTGTCACAGGCAGAGCAGGAGAGTATTTATGAAACATGAAATAATGTTTGCTGTAGTTCGAGGCAGAACCATTAAAGAGTCATCTCTTTCTCACCCGATGTGTTTAAATGACCTTAAATTGATTTATTGCTGCTTTTTGCAAAGCCAATATTGCCTGCATTGGTTTGTTTTCCCTTAGCAAGCTGAGGTGAGACAGAAAGAGAGAAGAGGGCAGATGAGAGGCAGTAAAGAGCAAATAAAGACTAACTGGAAATGTGCTATTGAGTTTGTTTAACTGTTATTCTCTCCCTGTCTCTCCATCCAGCCATGAATGTAGGCATCTGTGTTTGTGTTATCCTGGCTGCTTTGTCCAGTGGTTCCCTGAGTCTGCCTTCACAATCAATTGTAAGACACACACACACACACACACACACACACACACACACACACACACACACACACACACACACACACACACACACACATTATGCAGAGCTAAACAGCACGTACATTGCCAATTAAGGGAAGTGGAGTAGGACCCTGATTACAAACTTTAATGTCTAAATTGCCTCCACGTGGTACAATTGGATTCAATTTTCCACTGGAGGATAAATATTTTTTTTCATTTGAAATTTTTTTTTTGTTTTTATTACTTTTTAAATGTGTTATTTCATAAATGTGTCATTTTCTCCACAGACAGCTGAAAGTACGGCTCTTCTCTCAGGCAGCGGATCTCTCCCTTCTCCCAGCCTGAAACGGCAGGCTCGCTCCGCTCCAGCGCCCCTCTCAGGGCATCTTATCAACTACAGCCAGCACCAAGAGGACGCAGACACTCCAGACAGCCTGAACCAGCTTCTGGCCAGACTCATCTCTAGGAAAGGTGTGATCAGACGTATGACTGCCGATACAGAATAAGAGAACAAAGGATGGGAAGAGAAAATGAAATGACCGTCTTTCCCTTTTCCCTTAACTTGTCATCTCATTACATGCTCATATTTCCCTCTTCCTCACATCCATCCTTCTGCAGCCTGCGTTCATTCATGCTGTGTTTCAGTCCCACCATCTGGCATTTCCCACCTCCCTCTGGCCTCCTCTCTTCATCTTTCCACGCTTGCTACTCCCCTAACATTTCTGCCTGCGCCCTCTATCATAGTCGTCTGCCTACCTCCTGACCTCACTCTCTGCTTCCTCTGTCACCGCGCATCGTTTTTTTTCTTTCAAGTAAACGCTGTGTGACTACGAGACCTGCTGAGCTCATGGACAGAAATAGAAACACAGCGAGTCAGCATGAGTTAGATCAACAGTGCCATTTGGAAGATAGACCGTATATTATTATCATACAGTATGGGTAGTTTAAAAAAAAAAAAAGAATAACAACATAAGTTTTATGAAATGCAGTGAATGTTTTCTTTTGCTTAGTTTGTTTCAACCATGTCTCCTCTAGGCTCTGCCTACCACACCAGATCCTCCCTCAGCAGCAGAGCCAGTGGTCTCCCCCCCAACCACAGGATAAAGGACAGAGATTATCTCGGCTGGATGGACTTCGGACGGCGTAGTGCAGAGGAGTACGAATACTAGTCCTGAAGGCACGGCTTTGTTTCTTCGAACGCTGAGCCCAAAACCTCCAACATCACCAGTTAAAGTTTTTATTTTAAAAAACCTGGAGCCCTTTTCACACTGCACTCTCAGCCCACCAGAGCTGACTTAGTGAGAAGTATATCTCAGCACATATCCTTCAATCTACGAACCACAAACTTCAATCCAAAACTTACGGCACATTATTGTATATCTGTGTTGCTGTTAAGACCAAAGGTAGCAATGCTTGTCCATCCCGCAGTGCTTTCTTAGTCCCTCACTCTCTCTGTGGTTTGGATGGTAATCACTAAAAATGAGTCACAAAAAAAGTTGTTTCATGGAAAAAATGTGTTTTGATTTCTAAAAATATGGGGTCATTGTAATTTTCTAACCAGCATAGAGTTTTTAATTTGTTTGGCAGTACTTTCTTACTTAAAGTTACATGAGTAGCTCACGATCTGCTAATGCTATTAGACATTGCACAGCAGATGCTTGTTAGCATAAATTCATTGTTAGTTAAGTTGTCTTTGACAAATGCAATGTTAGCTTTTTGGTGTTAACAGATCAGTGAAGAAACAGTAGGTCTGGTATAACAATGGGAAATGCCACATTTCCGTTTCAGTGGATATACAGAGCTTAACTAAGAAATCACAAATATTTTAGCAATGAGTCAAAACTTGTTTAAAACGAAAAAAGATCATTTATCATGTTTATATGACTAAATTTAAGCCAGTGCTCTGAGAACTGCACTAAAAACATCATTTCGATTAATATGCTGCTGGATTAACCCATTACAGAAACATTAAAAATGATTTTGGCAGTTACCAGTATTGTTAATTTAGGGCTTCTGTGACATTAAACTTACACTGGGTGGAGATCTAATTAATTTGTTTAGCACTGTAAGTCCAACAACTTCAACTGTTAAAAAGCAAAACTTACAAAAAGCTGTTAAACATAACACCCTTTAAATATATTTCCAGTGAGAAAAATCAGTGTCTTAGGATTTAGACATTCGTATTTTAAAGTACTGTTAAAATGCTTAATTTTACTGAGCGTTACTGTATGAATGTATCTGTAGACTTTTAATGTGCCCTTAAGGTGTCCTCTGCAAACTAATCTTCATAAAAATTACACAATAAAAAAACAAAAACGACACAACAATAAAAAGCATGTTGTTTCATATCACACCATGCTCAACACTGAATGTGACACATCATTCAAAAATCTTTGATCGTGCTAGAAACTGGGAGAACTGGGTGAAAAGTGGCTAACATGGCAGGCTGCTGCAGTGTGCAGTGTGAAAAGGGCAAAACAGGTTTTGACAAGCACAAAGTGTTGTCTGTTTGATACCTGGGAGTCTCCCTGACTTTGCATAATGGACTTCAGTGGCAGACACAATAATATCAGGATGCTGCAGATATTAAATCTACAGATTAGAAATGTTTTCTTTTCTTTTCTTTTTTTTAACGGCCTTTATTATATATAAAGGTTAACTCTCTGTATTAAATCATTTGTTTCTACAGATTCAGTGAAACTCCAAATAAAGCTTTGTTTTCCTCCAACGTCAGCAAGAAATGCAAACGCTTTCTTTTCAGTCTCATGATCTTATGGTTTCAGGGCACAGGTGGTGGGGCAGTTCTCTATATAGTGTTAGATTTGATCACTGCAGAAGAGAAAGAATGGATGTCTCTTTTTTTTACAAACCTTTAGTGCAACCCAGTGTGGGATTTCAGCAAATGAAAGCCAAAACATTTTCATTTGTGCCCACTATAAGTAAAATAGCTTTCCCGGGATTAGCATTGGGACAAAGGAGCTGGTAGCTAGAAAAGGTTATAATTTAAATCAGACTTAAGTCTCAAAGAGCTCATTTTGCCTTTAAAAGTGTTTGTGTTCATGCCTGGGGATTAATTAAAGTGGATTATGTTAATGATCTGTTAGTCCTAATGCAATGAAGTTAGGATGAGTACTGTGAATAAAATAAAAAGCCCTAAAATAATAAAAACAAATCTCCTGGTGAAATGAACTAAATGCTGATGAGGGGCAAAATAAAAAATTATCTTCCTCACAAATATGAAAACAGAAAGACAAATTAAACTCTGGCTCTGTTTCTAATTAAATTTGTACTTGAAGTCTTTGTGTGCGAAACTGGCAAAAGTGATATAAATATACTGATAGGTGCTCTTTGATGAACATGTGGAAAGGAATTCTCTTCCGTTTATCCAATTTAAAGTGACGGGGAGGCTGGAACTGACCCCAGCTGCCATAGAGCGAGAGGAGACACCCCGAACAGGTCGCCTGTTACAGGACCAATGCAGAGAGACAGATAATCATTCATAGATTTATCAACTTACTGTGATATTAACTTACCAATATTGGTTATGATGTTATGACAATGAAAAATCCCATCATAGCTTAAAGACCTTACACTAAAATATTATCACAATAGAGTACTTCTGTCCCAGATTGCAGGCTTACTTGTGATTCATTCAAATCTACTGGAAGTTGGACCAGTGAGGCCATGAGATAAGTGAACCATTTTGAAGAAGAAGTCTCACAATTACTAATATACACTACCTGGCTTAGCTTTGATTACAGCAGGCATTCGCTGTGGCATTGTTTCAAAAAGCTTCTGCAATGTCACAAGATTTATTTCCATTCAGTGTTGGATACATTTTTTTACCAACATCTTGTACTGATGATGGTAGTGTTTTTTCTTTTACCTTTCAATACGGATGGTCTGTTTTCTGTTTTGATCAAGAGCCTTTTTTTGGGCAGCTGAAGAGGAGAAGTCTATCTTATGTCCAACCTCTGGCTGTATCTTGGTCACATTACCCAGCAAAACCCAGTATGCAGGTTCATCTGTAACAGTCCTTGTGCCACAGATCAACACTGTTGCTTCTACATTAAACAGAAGAGCAGCGACGTGGGTGCAGGTCTCCACGACTCCGGCCTTACAGCTGCAGTGGGCGGCTTCAACCTTCCCTGTGATGCTCACAATGACCCATGGCTGCAATGCTGGTTCATTCAGTCTTTGAGAGGGCAGTACCTGAAACACACACAGACCCCAACCCCAGATCACAGCACTGCCCCCACAGACTTGTACAGTAGGCATGATGGGTGCATCACTTCATCTGCCTCTCTTCGTACCCTGTTGCGCCCATCACTCTGGAACAAGGTAAATCTGGACTCATCAGACCACATGACCTTCTTTCATTGCTCCACAGTCCAATCTTTATGCTCCCTAGCAAATTGAAGCCTTTTTTTTTCGGTTTGCCTCACTGATCAGTGTTTTTTTTTTGGGCTCCACATCTATTCAGTCCCAATCTGTTGAGTTCCTTTTGCATTGCGTGTGTGGAAATGTTCTTATTTTCACTATTAAACATAGCCCTGAGTTCTACGGTTGTTGTTGTTTTTTAAAATTAGATTTCACCAAATGTTTAAGTGATATCCGATCACAATCAATTTTTTCCGGCCACGTTTCTTCCTCGAAGACGATTGGGTACCCACAACCCTTCCACTTTTTAATAATGCGTTGGACAGTTCTTAATCCAATTTTAGTAGTTTCTGCATCTCCTTAGATGTTTTCTTTTATCGATGCATGCCAATGATTTGACCCTTTCCAAACACTATCATCTTTTCCACGACCACGAGATGAGTCTTTCGACATGGTTGTTTGTGAAATGAGAAGCAACTCATTGCACCAGTTGGGGTTAAACAACTTGTTGCCAGCTGAAAGACAATCACCTATGCAGTAATTATCCAATAGGAGGGCTTGTACCTATTTGCTTAGTTAAATCCAGGTGGTTACCTTTTTTTGGCCAGGCAGTGTAATTACATTACTAATTTACAGACTTACGGACACACATTTAAATAAAAAAAAAAAAGTGGTATTGCAGTATATGAACAGTCGATTACTGGATACCTTAATGACCTCCACAGACTGTTGTGTGCAGTAATTACCTCATTGATTTGTTAAAAAGTGCAAAGATGTGTGAGAGATGAATTGTGGGGCTTCTGTGGGAACAGCAGGAAAAAGAAGACTCACACACGCTTGGAGTTGAATTTTCACAAACTTGTAATGAAAGATACTTTTCATTTTTGCCTTTATACACAAATACAGCTCATAATGTTGCCTGCTCTATTACGTGCTAACATTCACAACATTCATTCATATTCAAGTGACTGACTTTGATGTGCCGTCACAGAACTGTCACCACTCTATGTTTTCGTGTGCAGAACACAAGAAGGACCAATGTAATAGAACACAACATGGTTATATTACCTTAAGTAATAATTTGGTAACCCTCTGTTTACATTGAAAACATGTTGAATGATCAGACAACTCAATGAATTTAATGTAATGAGTGAAATACTACTTGGTGGCATTGCTTGACTGATTTTTCAGCGCAGTTTCATCTGTTGTTGGATAAAGAGAGATCGTCATTGAGCTGCACTTGAGGACAGTATGAATGAAACTTAACATGCTTCCTGGTTGGAGGCTCATCGAATACACAAGAATATTGTAGCTCTCTGCTGGAGTCATCTGAAGTTTTTCACTTTCTATTCTAAGTTTTCTGCATGATTACGGTGAGTACACCTATGTCACACATATGAAATAAGAATTTCAGCTAAAATTTCTCTTTATTAAAAAATGGTGGCATGTGTTATCTGCACACAGGATGAAAATGTCTCTTTATATAGACAGGTGGGTATCTGCTGGTCTCTTAGCTCAGATTTATCCATCCAGTCTCGTTCAAAGTCCTGAACTCAGTTGATCTGCTGTAGTAAGAGTATAAGTCATTTTGAAAAAGGTATTTTAAAAACAACAACAAAATGACTAGTTATGTTATAATGGGTCTGTTTATTTATTCGTTTTAGATGCACTGATTACCATCGTCCTCACACACTCTATTGAAAACAGACATGCACACATTCACGCTCCAACACGCAGACACATTTGAAATAATCACCATCTGACATTCAGAACATGTTAAAAACCAGGAAGACATGAAACAATCAATATCAGTTGTACAAAGTTTACAACAACAGAACAATACCAACTACCCTAAACCGAGCCATAGTGTTAGAAAGTGCAGGAGGCCACGAGTCCCTGTTTGTAGGGCTAGCAAAAACAGATCCAGGAGCAGCTTATGTATGCGATTAATACATTTATAGTGTGAATGTGAGTATTAAGAGACAAATGTGTCTCAATTGTTCAAGTGCAAAAGTAAACAGGGAAAAATAAAGAAGACTTGTGATGCTGAACTTTGGAAGAAAATTAGCAGAGGTTTGCCGGCCAGTTCCCCAAACAGGAACCGCACAGCAGGGCTTAAAAGTGCAACGGAAATATCAGAGGTAAACTTTACAACAAACGATGCATCGCTATCACCTTAATCAGAGTTTCTGGAAGTTTCTGCCCCAAAATGGATTTGAATGTGGATGCACAACATATTATTTTCTACTTGTCTTTGAGCACATTGATTGGAGACATAAATACTAAGGTCCTGTGTTCAAGTCATTCTCGTATAAGACACTGCTCACACACATATTTACACGCACACCCACATCAGTACCTAAAAGCACACAAATAGAGGCAACAACTGTAAAACTAAACAAGGATCAAGTGCTTTCGAAGCTAGAATAAAGGAAAATCATTAACGGCATTGCTACAATATAATGAGGCTGTAGATATTTGGCATTGGTTTCATCACGTTTAACTGGACTGTTTGACAAAGCAACACTAGGTTAGTAACCTTTTATTGGCTACAATTGTCTTTTTGACAATTATTAATTGGAATAGAGTTCGTTTTCTAAATAATGTGACACCTCAGCGTTATGGATTGATAGGATTTTGGCTGGTGTGTTTATGAGGGTTAACACAGGAGGTTTGGCAAAGATTTTTTTTTCCAGGCGATTAACGTGTACGCGTGAGATTAATGTGAAGTTCACGTGAAATTAAAAAACAAAATTAACCATATGCTGATAAAACAAGACAATCAAAGCAGTTTTAAAAGCCTCGGCTGAAGACATGACTGTTACAGCTGTAGAGATGGTAGTGATTTATAAACAGCATCATTAAACAGTGATAGTGAGCCTGGCATTAGTCAATAGGCAAACTCTTACCCAGTTCCCATTACTGAGCTTGAGTCCTGCTGGTTATAGAAACACTAACAGCTACTGGCTGGTTACTGGTGGCTGATTTAGTGGCTAAATGATATGGATTAATTACTCACATCCTCCAGACACACTGTCAACCCTTCAAATCTGATCTGCTCCAGCTCTCGTGCATTTATTTTTATTTTATGCTTCACTTTAAGACATCCACGTGGAACCACAAATCTAATCGATCTAAGCACGTTTCACAGGGTCTTCACTGAGGGCAGGGAAACAGCTCAGCAGTGGCTAAAGATTCAAAAGGTGAGGGGGAGGGTGGGGTCTTTAGTACACCAAAACCAAGCTCACTAAACTGCAACTACCTGTAACGGAGACTTTCTGGAACTAAACTCCACATTCACTGACATGGTCACAAAATGCTGCCATGACCCCCCCCACACACACACACACACACACACACAAGCTACCAACCACGCTCACGTGAACTAGTCATGTACTTCAAATGTGCAACTTTCACTTGCTCATATATATATATATATATATCTGTATTCAAAGAAACTATATTTATTCTAAAAAAGTTTTACTCAAGTTTAAATGTATTTTCATGTTCGCATTAGAAACTTCACGTATAATATATTGATCGAGAGAACACAGTGTATCTCGTTGTCGCTGTCACACTGACAGGATGCTACAGATGAGGTCTATCTGTAAAGAGCAGCACAGTCCTGGGTCACTAAAATACCGTTAAGAATCAACTCTTCCTTCAAGTACCAGAGTAAAAGGTGAGAGGGGCTAAATTAAGACTAGAGCTAAATGCATCTGCATGTGTGTGTGACAGTGTTTTTAGTTTTCATTGGCATGATCATGTGACCGTTTGGTTTCGTACTCCTCACTTCTTCCTCTTTGGTCCCTGTTCTGGTCTTATTGAAAGTCTGCAGTTAGTTTATTTGGATAATTTGAGAATGACTGCACACTGGAACACAGAGTGCTGAATATTTAAAAAACAATTAAATTACTATCTATATTGATCGACCACTGATGTGTAAAGGAATTACTAGTATTTGTATGTGTGTGTGTCAGTGGAAGTGTCCCATGGCTTCAGCAGCCTTCACTCTCACAACAGGATCTGGATCTTGAAGCAGCATCACCAAACCTGTAAACGAACGCAGACAAATATTAAAACCAGCAAACAAACAGAATGAGATCAGAGAGGAAATGAAGGGATTTTTTCACTTTACCTTTAGTGATGGTGCCCATGTTGAGGTGGGAGTGATGCTCCTCTTGAAGATTTCCCAGCATGAACCCTGATGATGGATACATCATCATCATCACATGTCATCTGTAAACTATCATACTGTAACCTAACTGACACAGAGGCTGGTTTTCATTTGACACTTCGTGCTTATTGCTAGAACTTCAGTTTATAATATGGAGTGATCTTTTAAAGTGCAGTGATACCTATAAACATGGCAGCTCCTGCTCTGACCTCAGGCCAGTTACTCTTGAAGAATTGGATGACTGAAATGTGGTAGAAGTTCAGCATGCCAGGAAAGTCCTGAATCTACAACCCACAAAACACACAATAAGCATCACAAACGAGCATCTATATTATGATTTATTGTAACTTTGCGGTGAGAAAAGCAAACATCAGGACAGAAAGCTGACAAAATCTAAAACTAACGGTTTGAATTTATCTCCCCACATTTAAATAAGCTTAACTCAGACGGTCTCTCAGCTCACCAGGTATTTTGTGAGGTCGTTGATGAATTCTCCGTAGTGCAAGCTCTTATCTTCATGTAGGTGGTTCTGAAACATGGCTGTGATCTGTTCTGATCCCACTACAGGAGCACACACTCGCATCGCATACTTACACGCCTAAACAAACAAACAAATCCACTTTTGCATGACAGCATGTAACAGCTCACCCTCTAGTACTAAAGTGTATCTGCAATAAGAGCTGCTGTCACAGTTTGTGTGTGCTTTCCAACTTTACCTTAACCACCTCCGGGTTTGGATCAACCAGGTGTAACAGCAGGCTGACCAGAACATTGTGGATCTGGTCTTTGAACACTTGCTCTCCTGAGCCAAACGTGGACAGGTTACCCATGAGATGGATGGAAGTACAGCGGATGTCATCGTTCTCCTGGTTGAGAGTCAGAAGCTGCACTTAGCATTTTATCTAGACAACTAGAGAAAGTGTATTGCCTGTTTCATCGTCTCATGTAGGTTGGAATTGGGAAATTTCACTTTATGAGGCACAGAGGTGTAGGCAGGTACACAGGTGTGCCTACAAAAAGGGCCCTGTTAGTAGGCACACCTGCTGAAAAGCCACAAACATACAGGTGTGTCTCATAAAGCCTCCTTGCGTCTGAATATTTAAAAAGTCATCTTCTCACAGGACTGAACAAAGCTTGAGGAATCTAACTGACCTCAGATGTGAATGAACTTTTAAGAAATATTGATATAAAATACAACAAAATGCTACTTTATTTAGATTAACATTTGATTAATAACATGATACAGGACATATATATAAAGACCAAACTTACACTTTCCAAGAAAGGTTTAATCTTCATGAAGATGTAGACCGCGAGTAGGTGAACGTTTTTCTTGTCAAGGTGGACAAGAACTTTAGACAAGCCTGACATGGCCTCAAGTGTGATCAGTTTACCTGTTTCAGTTTTATATAGAAAAAAGAGAGAGATCTGATTAATGACTGTACCATGTACGCTTTAAGAAACACTGCAGTGAATTAGATACAAATGGTTATTAGCGTTGCCTTTTTTCACTTTTAATCTGCTGTTGACTTACCTGGATCATCCTTCTCCTCCATTCCTGAACTCATGGCTGCCAGCAGCTCCTTGGCATATTTATTCACCTGATATGAAAGTTACATGTGAGTGAGTGTCGTAACAGTTGGTGTGGCTGAGTGCGAGTGCTGTGAGTGTGCGTACCTTTTCAGGTGAGCCCACGGCTATGTTCCCCAGCCCTCGCACAGACAACATGCGGACCGTGCAGCATGGATCTGATATCCTCTCCATCATGTTGTTCATTAACACATCTACTAACATCAGCTCTGTCACCACATGATGGTTCAACAGCTGGAGTCACAAGATAAGACCGTGACAAAAGACATAAAATAAATAAAAAACATTATTTTATTGCTGTTCTCCTGCTGCTGGCCAATGAAGCTGCTAAAGATACTCATTTAGTCATTTGCAATTTAGATATAACGATAAGAATTGGAGGCATGTAATCACTGGGTTTATCACCTCAGAAAAGAAAGCAGTGACAGTGATTCGCTGGCATTCATAGATATTGTTCAGTAATGGACACAGACACTCCACGATTGCAGGCAATCTGGGACCAGCATGCTTAGCCATCGCCCTAAGGACAAGGCAAACAAACGCTTGTTTACAAAGACACCATAGTACATTTAGAGCACATTTAAATTAACATTTTAACTCCTAATAAGACAGGGTTTGGATAAAATGCAAAACAAGGGCATAGTGTTTCCAGTGTACTGTTTTAAAAGAGATTTACAGCTTTACTGGTGTGCAACATGAAGATATCTGTACCTTGCTAGCAGTGTCACTCCTTTAACATGTGTACTGGCTTCCTTCACTGCATCCCAGGCGTTATCCTCATCCAGTTTTTTCATCACCTCATCTAACTGGGCTCGTGCTAACAAAATTCTCAGCGCTTCAGCTGCTACCCTGGAAGAGAAGAAAGGATTGGATCCAAAAGTTCACCCACAGAAACACCTGACAGAAACAACTTGACAGAGATTTTATTTATTTATTTTATACATAAAAAAAGATGAGTACCCTGCGACGTGGATGGAGGCAGTGTGTTTTGAGTTGCTGTCCTTTGGTGCTGAGACTCCGACGCTCGCTCCCAGTCGCACAGTGAGGCAGGAGAATAGCCGAGGGAACAGACTGACCGCTGGCTCCTGACTCTGACCGTTTAATAACAGCTCCTTGAGACCGCATGTCATCTGAATGACAAAAGTCACACAACATTCACACCCATCAATTATCTATAGTAAATTTACCAAGTTTAAAAACAGCACCAGAAACTAAACACAAGCCAATTTCTTTGTACCCATGTACAAGTCTGTACAACAGACTTTCATGATATGCGTGTGTCCTGTGCACAACAATTGCATCTCAATTTACATGTAGTGAGTAACTTTGTAACTTACAGCCAGTGGCTGATTAGTAGCCACCTTTGTTGTTCCTCCTCTCATCAATGACTCCTTCTTGTCTATGTAGGGTGCCATGATGCTAAGTTTCTCCATCACCATCTCCATGATCTGATTAGCTACAATGGGGTCTGCTCCCAAAGCCATCCACATCTCACTGATCCAGCTGCACGAACAAATACGCTTCATGTTCACACATGTCCCAGAAAACATCTGGTACAGCTAAAATATGAGCAATTCTTTCTTATATTAAGACAAAAAACAGCTGGCATGTGGTCATGCTGAGGAAGAGGATTTAAAGGTTCTTTATACTTACTTGTCATAAGGAAGTGGTTGGTTGACTAGTGTATTGATAACAGTCTGTAGATGCTGAGAAGCCAGGATAAGTACTGTTTGTCCCACTGCCACTCTCACCTGAACATAATACAATAAAACAGTTTTTCTTAGCAAAGCGAGTGAGTTCATTAAGTACCTGCAAGAACACAAAGTAAGAGAGTTGTGAAGTAAACGGCTCATCATTGCAAAATAGGGCTCAAAGGTATTCTTCTAATTTGCTCTTTGTTATTTTAACATGGGGATAATAAGAAATCCTTTAAATTGTAAATGCTGATAACGCTGAATATCTGAATAATGTAAGTGTGTGATATATGAATTGTGCATTCATGTTTGTCTTTACCTGGTCCTCTGTGACGCTCTGCAGACGCACATGCAGCACCTCCAGCATCTCTGGGACCTACATACACACCAAACAACACAGAAACAAACAATCGCTGTGTTTGGTGATCCAGCAGGACAGCAGCAGGTAAAGCACTTCACTGTTACAGTTGCAAAACCATGTCTGTGAAGCTGGTTACATTTAGCAGGACTTTTGATTTGATGTCATCTGTACGACCATCAAGATCATTTTAGACAAACAGAATCTAACTAAACCAGTAACAGCTATACTTTCCATGTCCTGCTTAATTCTCAGAAATATTTCATCAACATTTCTGGGATGTCTTGACCTAACAGGCCTCTACAGGTCACACCAGATCATGTGAATCAGGTCAGAGCTAAGAGGCTCAAAAAGGTGGAATTTCCTCCTTTCTTTGTCTTTTTTTTTGTAAACCACTTTGCTGTTTAATTCTGTTCTGAATTTATTGCTCACTCATTGATTCAAAGATTTCTTGGTTCTTGGGTTGCAAAGCAGCCAATCTTTTTTTGGGCGCGTTTCCCTTTTTCTTTTTTTTTTATTTCTTTTTTTTTATTTTATGTAGTTTGAAACATCTGAGTGGTCTTTTTTAAAAAAAAAAACAAACAAAAAAACTTTCCCCTTCATTAGGAATTTTCCCCATCGGTGTTTTTTATGAATACGTGAACAAAGACTTTAACAAGGTTTAAAGATTTGCAGTGCTGTTTTGCTGTTTTTTGCGGCCCTTTGGTCTTCTTCAACTCCCAAGACTGAGTGTTATTCCTTTTGATGTTTGAAGGACGCCTACTCCCAGGAGAGTAGCAGTAGTCTTAAATTTTATTCACTTGTAGACAATTAGTTCTTTTCGCGGGCTGAATAACATCCAGATCTTTAGAAGTGCTTGTTGCTTTGTTGTTGCTTTTCCCTGCTTGGCGGATCGCTCAAATGCCTCTTCTTAAGGTTCTGTGAAAGCTATCCCCCAAATTTGTGAGTAGGCAAATGTTGTATACATTTATTTATAAGGAAATGTCAGAGATTCCAGAGATTTCTCTTTTGCAACTTTATATCATATGCAATGACTGTACAGGCATAAGAAAATGCAACTAAAGGCAGTCCGTGTGTTACCATATCTTGTAGTCCGCCTCCTCTGTTCTTGAGCAGAGTATTCAGAATGACAGTTGAAGCTCGGCAGCAGTTTGTCTGGCTGTCGACGAGCCCTTCAAACAGCATGAACACCAATGTCGTCAGCTGCTGCTGAGGCAGACGCTTACTCATCACCTGATTTCATGCAGGGAAAGATGCAGTTACACACACACTGTGCATCTACATTATGGTGGACAGAGTGTGACAGACTATACGCATTACAACAGATAACTGCACAAACATATTGTTGAGTGTCATACTAAAAGATAAAAATCCACACTGGCAAGAAAACAAGTATTGAGCACGAGCAATAAAGCAGTTTGCAGCTCTCCTGCGCGTACCTTGGTAAGGTCTGAGCAGGTCTTGTACAGAACTGAGTGGTCAGGGTTCTCCAGCCGATCCTTTAACAACAGCAGAGAGTCCACAGATTCATCCTTATAATCCAAAGAGAATCCTAGGAACAGGGATAGAAATATTTAAATAAGTTTTACAATGACAATAATTATTCACAGTTCAACTCCAGATTATCCAACCCCTGCTCCTTTTATAAACTAATTACAAAACAACAGACAGGGTCTCATCATTGCCTCCTTACCTTTCCCCACTTTATGACATGGTACTTCCTTAAAACAATGTATAAAATGTCAAAGCGTTACATGACTGTACCTTCATATCGAAGTTGTATATAAAGGAGTGTGTGTATGCACTCGACGGCAGCAGCGCGCACGGCAGGGACAGGGTCCGAACAGCGTGGAGACAGGCGGCCCAGCAGAGCTCCAAGGTTGTGGAAAGACACCATGTTCTACACAAAGTTTTGAGTTGTTAAATGGTAATTACACGATTATCCATTGAATTATAAAAACATTTTGTCACCAATATATCTGCCCTATGTTTGTGTGTGTACCTTGACAGTCAGGTTATCCAGGTAGTAAGCCAGTATGTGAGCTGTGGCTGTGATAGCTCGCTCCCTCTCGTGGTCCTGTCCAGAACTCAACCATGATTCAATGTGCTGCACAAGGAAGTCACATCAGAAAACGCAGGTTACATACACTATGGTAAATGGCCTGTATTTGTATAGTGCTTTACTTTGTCCTTTACAAGAACTTTACACGTACACTACGATATGATACTGGCATGTTAAAGTCAATCATTACTGTATGGCAGTCTACAATACTTAAAGATTTTTATAAAGTTATTTGTGGAACTGGAGTCGTGAGCAGGACTGACAGAAACTAAAATTAAAAGCAGAGAAAGAGCAATTTGTATCATGCGCTTAAAACCAGACATAAATACTTCTCATAGCTGGATTTTTACTAGTGCTAGAATCACCAGATACCTAATGATACAATATTGTCGCTATACTTCACTCACAATATAATATTATTGTACTTTTAACATATGCTGAATATATTCAAAAGCATATTTTGGAATTTATTTTTCGGTTTATAAAGGTGATTTGTCTTCAAAGTTAAACTATTTCAGTATTTGTTTTACTCTATAAGATAAAGTTATTGCCTTTATTTTTTGTGCTTTAAATGAGATTGTTAAGCAGATCCTGCTTTAGACCCTTCACTAAAACCTGCTGTCAATGCTGGAGTGTGAGGAGGCTGCTGTGACTGAGCCATCCGCGTGCTTTGAAGTAGGAGCTAGCTTTAGTCGAGCTAAGTGTGTCCAGTGTTGGACAGTTTCTCACTTGCATTAAACTGAGTCAACATTATGTCAGGATGATGGTAAGAGAGTATTTCAATTATTTTTCTAATATAAGTATTATTTATTTAATAGAATATTGATATTTTGTTTCCATGTATCGATCTATTATCACCATGTAAAACACTGTGATACAATTCTGTATTGATTTTATTCACCACTCTTCTACTGCTCGACCAAAACTAGTAGTAAAGATTTTCATCAGCCCCTTAATCTTATGACAAAATGACCTCATTTTTTAAAAAATTAAATAAATAACATATTGAATAGCCAAGTGAAAACAAGAGCATTTGCTGAAGCGGCAGGCTTCACCTTAAAGACATTCTGTAAACCGTCGGGTGTTGGATCTTTAGCCAATACGCTCTTCAGCAGCTCCTGCAGAGCAGCCAGCGTGTCTTTGTACAGCGCCTGTAGAGATCCACCAGAATATATTGGACTGACAGCATGACAGCATTTAAAATACTTGGCTACAATGACAGACAAAGTTTGCTATAAAGATCAGAGGTGGTACAAACAAACTACAGCAGATCTCAGTCTACCTCACTTCACCTTTCTCTGCTTGGGGTCGAGCGGCTCCTCTTCTTTAGTTTTCTCTGGAGTGTTCGTCTCAGCTGGCAGACAGAACACACTGTTGATACACACCTTTAGCAAGTCAAAGTTCTCATTCTCGCTCATCGGAGGGTCCAGTGGACTGAGGCATTAAGGTCAAAGATAAAACACTGGGAGATGACAGAGCTTCAGTCACTGATGATTCATTTCACGTCAGCAAAGTGCTGCCTCGTATTTGTCTTCTGTTGACTTTGAGTTCTGTGGTTATCATTTAAGTCTGCAAAAGGAAGTCACCCCAAATCAAAGTTTTACAGTTCATTCAGTGCAAACAGTAAGATTAACTACTACAAACACTCATTTATTAGTAAGAGCTCTGTACATATATTCAGTAGCTGTTAGTCTCTATTATTAAGGGACTTAATTTGTGTCATATTACTTTGCAAAGTTCAGTTTCTTCACTGAAGTGAAGGATACATAAGGTTGGCACACGTGCTCATCACAAGCTGGCGTACTGGAGTCCTCAGTGCATCAGCTTGCTCTGCCTTAATGAAGTCCTGACCAGTGAAAAAAATAAAGACAAGAACATGTCTGCTGTTCTTACTGTCTGCAATTACTGTGTAACAAGAAGCTGGCCCTTAATTTCCACTGACCAGCATAACAGTAATGAGCTCCTGCTTGCGAGAGAAGATGTAGCCCTGTTTCTTCACACACTCACTGATGGCTCTGGCTATGAGGCCAACACTCTGGATCAAACTGAGCTTCATAGTCAGGTCCTGTATTGGGAAAATGCAGAGATGACGGTGCACAAAATAAAGACAAAAGACATAAAAAAAACAACAAAAAAAAAAAACAAAGAGAGAAAATGATTCGGGTCAAGAGGCAGTCTCCGTTATCAAGAATGAACAAGATGCTCTGCAAACCTGTTTTAGCAGACAACTCTACACAAAGCTTAGTAAAAATAAACAATAAAATACATATAATAATAAATCAGCTAATTAATTAAATCAATCCAACATGTATATTGCAGATTGATCCTCCATGCCTATGGATGGAAAGAAATGTGAGGTGATCAGTAGAACAACACAACATCTGCAAGCTCTGATCAGTAAGACATAAAAGGCGTTCACACAGCGTGCGAGTCACCAGTGAGTAATGTAACAGCAATCAACCTTTAAGCAAATAAGGCAAAAAGAAAGAAAGAGTAGAGCTTATCGTGAAGAACAGAGAGAGACGGACCTGAAGGCGTTATTTATGAATGTCACCCTGACTAGAACAATGCCGTAAACACAGCTGTTTCTTTGCCCCAAATGATTATAATCACAAGACAAAATGTTAACAGCACGCACATAATACAATATTGTCGTAAACCTGAATATTACTTAGTAAGGACTAATGTAAGAAAGGTGGTCTGCTAGTTTCTTATCATCTGCTCTTTGTAGCTGAGAGCCGACAACAAAAGATAAAAACATCTTTCAAGCTTTCCCGAAGTGAGTGTGTGAGATATTTTCAGTGATGCATCACTTTGAAGCTACATTTCCCAGAAGTACACCACGGTCCCTTATTGCAATAGGAAGTGATGCTCAATATGGTTTCCGATGGTTCAACAACCAAATTTAGCTGGGATATATTTTAGTCTCATTGCTATTACGTGATTGTAAAAAAGTTTTAAATTGCATTTTAAAAACCAACATAAACTCCACCACCACACTGGAAACATGTTAGTGATCGATCATACATGAATGCCTTCAGAGGACAGTAAAGTCTGGTGCTCTTGCACCGTGAAACTTCACATGTATGCAGTGAAGCTGGGTTGAAGCATAATGAAAAGGCTGTTTTACTGCACAGCGCTCTCAAATTGAAGACTTTCATGTATGATTTTAGTGACAATATCACCAAAAGTATGCAGATTTTATGCAGAAATATATTAAGAAAGGAGGGTGAGATCAAACTGAAGAAAGAGGAAATGTTAACTAGCAAGGATTAAAGACAAAGCTCCTGGATTCCTGTGACGATACCTTTGTCTCTACTTTAATCCCCAGAACCTGCATAAAGAAAAGGTGATAAGGAATGAGCTCACATACAAACACAGCCCTGATTCCTGCAGGATTCAGTCAAATAAAATGTTCATCAATAAGCTGTTAAAATTAAGAGTTTCCTTGTTCACTGCCTGTAGCATCAGACCTGGATCTTAGCTCAGTTTGCTGTTTTTTCTTTCTTCTCATGAACTGTCTGATCACCTAAGTCAGCAGTCCCCAACCTTTTTAGCACCACAGACCCGTTTAATGTCAGACAATATTTTCACAGACTGGCCTTTAAGGTGTTGCGGATAAATACAACAAAATAAAATGATACGACCAATATAATAATAAAGGCAAATTCACTGTGTAATTGTGTAACTTTATTAGCAGCGTCCTCCTGAAATGCGCCGACAGCATTGAGAGTAACATCCTCCTCTCTGCCCCTTAATGCTCTCTGGTCGCTATGGTAATGCGTAAATATTTCTTTCAAATATGTACACCTGAGCCTCAACTCTCGCGGCCTGGACCAGACGACTCACAGACCGGTCCCTGGCCCGGGGGTTGGGGACCGCTGACCTAAGTGATGCAGGAGTCTGTGACACCCAGCAACACCATCTCAAACAATGGCAAACTACTAAATCACAGGACTGTTTCTCTGCGTTTCCATACCTTGGTGTTGAAATGTTTACTGATGCAGCGGAGGATGTCCTGATCAATGCGGTTCAGAATCTTTTCTGGAGGGGCGTTCGCAGCCACCTGACCGTAGCACAGGATTAATGTGCTTTTCACCTTCTCCACCTCGACATCATTACGCTCCTGAGGTTAGACAAGAAAGGAATAACCAGCTGTTTTGTTTTTTTTTTTAAAAACTGTACAATCAGTATTCATTTTGTTAACCAATAATTTTTGTCACACTTTTTCCTAATAAAAACAAGCTGACAAGCAAATAAAAAATAATGCTCGTGGACAAAAACGAGGACGGGATGTGTTGCCATTTTTTGTCAACGAAAAAAAAATATTGAAAATATTCTGCAGAGACAAGATCCAATAAGAACTATCTAAGAGACAGGTGTATAGACGGGTGGGAATATGGAAGTGATCCAGTCAGAAGTAATCTCTGATCTTAAATTAACATATGAGAGGAAGAGAAGAGTAGACATATGGACACATTTGATATTTCATGTCAAGGAAAATAAACAGTGTTGAGAAACTGTCACCAACAAAACTTGACACTCTTTCACACTTTATAATGTAGCCAACGTCAGATTTGGTCTCATATCTTTTGATATTTAGCTAAAACTACAAGAATTTAGATTTTTTTTTAGAATGAGATTTTGGTCAAAAGATTGTGAACAAATCAAAATTTGACGTCTAAATGAACACTGCTCTACATGAAATAAACATAAGGAAACTTGTTATTTGCACATTTTCCATCGTACTTTCAGCAGGTTAAAGATGCTCGGTGACTTCTTGAAGGCATCCGATTTTCCAAACTCATCCAGCTTGGCCAGAGTTCCCTCCAAGTGGCTATTTGCACACAGACCGACGCCCATCGCCACTCCCTGAGAGATGCAGATGATGGGAATTTAGAGTCAGACTATAAACCTGTGCAACAACATCGAAAGTGACATGAGTTTTGTACGAAGGAATATTGTCAGGTGACAGTTCCAGGTACCTCTCTTTCGACTGCATCACTGTGCCGAGCTGCGAGGAGAACTTCATGCAGCTGTTTTTTGACCAGGTCTTTATTGAAACAGTGTTGGAGAGTCACTCCTATACATCGATACAGGAAGCTCTAAAAAAAAGGGGAAAAAAAGGCTCATTATATAAATATCTAAGCAGCATTTTCATATCTTTCTCTCCTATAAGAGGAACATCTGTGATATCAATTATACTATACAAAATTTACTAGTTAAGTTTTGTTTATTTTCAAGCTACACCCTTGGTCAGGTGTAACTTTTCAACTTTCTGTATGCAATCAAAAAATATATATAAATAAATAAATATAAATTTTATGTGTTCTGCTAAGCATTCATTATGTCTGCAGCAGATGACCAAATCAAATTATACCTTGCAATTGGATTTAAGAATGAAGAAATACTTGTGATTTTAAATATGATTCATAATATTAGCATGAAAAAAATGGACCCATTTAGAAGAAAATGGTGATTTGGGTGAGATGATGAACTTTTGGCATCAGCTCTCATTGCACAGTCTTGCCAAAATATGCACAAGGAGTACCATGGGCATCATTTTAGTGCTAATGTGTGCTGTGTGAACTGTGGTCTCATATTTGTGATGGAAATCTTAGAATATTGCAGTTTTCTTCTCTTGGAAATTGACAATTTCCCTGTCAGAAATTCTGACGTTTTTCTTAGATTTATTACCACCCTCTACCTGCTCCATATTTTTCACTTCTAAATTAAGTTTGCTTTGAAGTCTTAGCAGCTCTGAACTGATTTAATAAACCTTTACTGTTAAAAAGGAACCTACCTTCTCCTCTAAGGCGTTGTTATATGTAGGGAGGTATCTGGTTGATTCAGCTGCCAACTGACATACCCACTTATCATCATCAAGTGCTGTCAGGGTTTTAGACAAGAGCTGTGGACAGTTTTAGCACCGTTAGGATGACTTTGATCAAATTAATTGACTTAAATGTTTTTTGACGAAGCAGGGATCATAACAGTCTAACTATATAAATAATCTAATAATGATGACAACCATCATTCACTCTCTTCCCAAATAAGTGGGACGATATTTTTGTTTTAGTCAGCTGAAAATCACTAATGCATTTGAAGAGGGAATATTAAAAATAAACCCACACACCTCCAGTAACCTCTTGTCCCACTCCTTCTTATCCAGACTCTCTGCAGCGGACTCTGTTAAAACCAAAAACCAGTCAGAAAGCTCTGGCAGCAGCATAGTGAAAAATACTGTGCATGAGGATGACACTCAAGGTGACGATCATCTTTACAAGAAAAAAACAAAACAAAACCAAGCATGAGAACCCCTGAAGGGCAAAAGTGCCAGTTTGTGTAACTACAGCAAAGCACATATATAGTATATTGCAAATAAATGCATAAAATGATTACTGTATGTGCACATATTTTCATACCCTCTAGTACTGTAAGCAGTGGAGCTATTTCGTTGTCCCAGACTGCTTCAGCATTGGGGTGAATGTTAATACTGAGGATTTGGAGGAGAGAGAGGGACGGAGCGCCATGATCTCTGTTATTGAATGGAAAAGCTGCATTCACCTACAAAAACAGATACGTATCATTTATATCACAGATCACATAAAAGACAAACAATTGCAGTAAATCTGTATAACTTGGTTATTGCTCCATGGTAGGAGGAGCTAGAGAAAAAAATGCAACTACAAAGAATTTGGGATTAAAAGCCATAGAGAGTGAAACAAACGCATGCACACAAAAAACACACATACAGACTTAACTTTCACTCACAGTATGCAGATCACACACACACACACACACACACACACACACACACACACACAGAGACACACACACACACACACACACACACACGGGGATTAAATTAGCATAATAAATCCATGCAGTCCTTTTTTCTTTTTGTTTAATTTTCTTTTTTTAAATTTTATTACAAAAATGTTGCTCCAGCCAATTATTAGATGGGATGCTTGGCAAGCCTTTATTTGAATACTGAAGATGCAAAAAGGGAATTAGGTTTAGCCGATGCTTCTATATTTGCTTACCAGCAGTCTGATCATCAGTGCTTGTGGAGATGGTAGATTGACTAAAGGACAGAGATGAGACATGTTTAGGTTAAACTGATCATTCAGAACAAGAACAAGAGACATAAGAACAAATTTCAATGCTTATAAAGTTATTTATAATATTATTTTTTCCACTTCCACACACAACATTTCAACATAGACCCCTTACAGCACACTGCTTTCCACACGTTACATAAAGAAGTGTCTATAGCCATGTACCTTCCCGTGTAAAGTCGATTTTGAAGCTGGGCTCTTGGTTATTTTTCTTCTTGTTGCCCAGCACTATGAGACTTTTACAAAGAGGAGTAGTGGCATTGCTGTACTGTGAAGGGGTCAGATAATACAGCAACTTTGGCCACAGTACCTTCAAACAAGAAAACACACATGTTAAATATCACAGCAAAGTTCTTAAACGTAACACTTTTAACTGACTAGTAGTACAAATCAAATTTAACTGACCTACACTACTAGTCAGGGAAGTTTCACACATGCACAGCATAAAATAAAGACATAAGAAACACCTGCTGCTAACACCGTTTCCTGAACAACACATGTTAATATATTTACACAATATTTTGTAGAAAGGGTACATACATCGGCTAGTCGTCCAACAGTGGTAGTGAGGAGATGAAGGGTGTTGTCACACATTGACCTGAGTGACTCGTTAGTTACCTCCTCTGGATCTGTGGGCCTCTGACTCCGCTGAAGACACACAGAAAAGGGCACAGGTAGTAATACATATTTTACTTAAAAACATCTTCGCTGGGCCTTCTGTACAGTTCTTCCTTAATCTGGGGTGCTAAAGTCCTCAGGTTATCTGTGAGAGGACTGATGTTTCACATCTGCAGAATCTGTCATTTTCAGCTCCATATAGTTCATTAATCTTATAGACTTTAAGATAAAGTATTAAAGCTCATTTGTGAATTATGAATTGTGAATGATTATGAATGTCTGGGAATTAATGGGCTTGTTTGCATGTCATCATTCATGTTTGCACCTTAGATTTTAATCACATAGAAAATAGAAAATGATATTTGTTTTTACTGTTACCATTTTGTACATGGTGTACATATATACAACAAAAAGCCACCATACTAACACACACATACAGCACTGAAAATGCAGCTAACAGAGAACTTCCATACAAATCAGGAAAAAAAAGGGGGAAATGAACACAAAAGGAGTTGTACCTGATACGTGTCAGGTAAAGCACAATGTTGAACTATGAATCGAACCAGTAACTCTCCTCCCTCTAACTCCAAGTAGCCGTGATGAGCCATGGCACTGATCACTTGGACCACACGCTTCTTCACCTGGGAAATAATGACATCATTGTCTAAACAACTAAAAGCTTAAGGAAAAGAGTAAAACACAAGAAGAATATGTTCATCCATCTAACAGCATGATAGTCAAAAAAAATAAAATAAAAAGGTGTGTGTGTGTGTGTGTGTGTGTGTGTGTACACACACACGTGTGTTACCTTGTTGCTGTGGTCAGCCATCGGCTGTCTGATGCTGGCCAGAATCAGCAGCTTCTTGCTCTCCATAGTAGAAGCTGTAATGCACAGGTACTAATAAAGGCAAAGTCTTAAATAATCAAATGAATCAACACTTATATGCACACATAGATACATAAATACTATCACGTGATTTAGGTAAAATGAACAATTTGCTTCTTACTTGTCTTGAAATGTCTGTGTGCCGTAAAACAGGCAAGTGTGTGATCAGGGAATAGTGTGTGTCATGCTTGGAGCTGTTATTGTATTTCCTTACTGGAGGAGTTGATGAGGTGACGGAGGACAGCCAAGGAGCCCATCCTGCTTCTCTCATTACTGTTCTCCAACCTCTGAAGAACAAACATAACCAGGCGATCTGGGAAAGAGTTCGCTAAAGGGAGAGAATTAGAAGTTAAAAAACAACAACAAAAAAATTAAAATGTGAAATGCATAAATTGACACAGATGTAATAATCAGGCCAAAAAAAGGCAAGCAAAGCAAGACAGAGGATAAGAGCAGTCCACAAACTGCCACAGTTAATGCAATTATCCTGTGGTGGAAACTGGGTCTAACACGCTAATGCACATCTCATTACTGCTCTTGTGACTCTCCAGAGCTAAACCAGATAGAAAAGCTTGACCGGACAACATTCAGCTGTCACTGTGCACTCAACATCAACATAAGAAGAAAAATTAAAGTAAAATTAGTACCAATCAAACTGAAGCAGCGCAGGACCTCATTGTGGTTCTTGACAGTAGGAGGGTTACTGTAGTCAACAGGGGCAGACACCTGGTAGAAACAAGGGAAGAGCATCATGGTGTCTATTCTGGTGACTTTTAGTTACATCAGGAAAATAATGGTCACGGTAGATTAGATTATTTTAGATGTCATTAAAAATGGCTCACTATAACACAATTGTGCTACATGTCGCATTATTCTAAATAATATTTTTACCATTCCCTTTATCCCTTGTATTAAAACAGCTGTGATAATAACAGCGTATGTGTTATTCAGCATGGATAAAACACAGTTTTCTAATTTGGTTTCTGTGGCTTCGGGTGTCATGGGTGCAGATGTGTGTTTGGATCAGTGACAGCCAGGAAATGTATATCTACCTAATACGAATCACTGCATTTGTATATTAAAAATGGGACTGATATAATTTTACATAACAAGGACTCTGCTCATAATCTACAAGTCAGTGTGCAAATCAAGCAGCTAAAGGCAATAAAACATTTGTATAAACGCTCTCCTGCAGCTGTATCATATATAGGGATGATGGTGTTCTCCTGCTGCTGAAGAATGGGAGAATATTAACAAGAGTTCATTTTTGCATGGACCAGTGTATTTTTAAAAACCATAATAAAAAAATTAACAGTCTGAGCTAATGACACATGGTCTGTTTTTACAGCACAAAGTCACATGTGTTTATTGTTTTTGAAAAGCTTCATGTGCCACCACTTTCCCACTTCGGGTACACTTCTCAGCTGAAAATAAGAACTGAAAATGTTGTAGGAACACATTCTTAACAGCAACGTGCGCTTTTAAGCACCGTTAAATATTGCATATATAAAATGGAGGGGAAAAAAATTACAAAAGGAACTGTAACAGACACTGCTGCTGTAACATTATGCCATCACATCACATTACGTAGTTGAGGTGAAATTTTGCAACACGCAGGCATCAGGCCAAGTGTCAGCTGAGTCACAAGGATGTGAAAATGTGTGACCTCAGTAACAGTTACGGTCATTTGATTCATCAACTAAGAAAAGCAGCACAGGTGAGCAATTCGCAAGAATTAACCCAGTCCATTCATTCACAGATTTGTGCTTTCAATACCATAAGTAGTTCAGCACCAAACAGAAATACTGAGAAACAATTCTTCTAACCATTTGTTTCTCATCAATACACTACACAATCAATAATACCAATTTATTACCATGCAAAGAAGCAAAGAAATGCACTTAAAGTGTACCTGTTGGTGCAGTGCAAAGAGCAGAGCTTCCAGTTGTGCCTCCAGCACCCTGCTGCCCATGTTGACAGATGCATCTAGGACTTGGCACAGACTCTGTTTAGAAAACCAAAACAGGTACACTCACGCAAAGGCTCAGACTCAGTTTAAGATGCACTTCTACTTAAAGCCAGGACAGAGTTTAGAGATGCTCAGAGAGTGATGGTCCTCCATTTCCTTACATAAATTATACTTTCTACAAAAACCCATAATAAACAATCCCTACACTGATGCATCACACTGTGCCCACCTTGCTAATGATATAGTGCTCGTTGTTTTTCTTGTACAGGGACAGGATGGCAGGAACAAGTCTGGGAATCTGTTCCTCCAGTTTATCGCTGGCCATCAGATGACACATTGATCCCACCGCCTCAGCCACTGTCAGCCTCAACTGGAAGCCAAACAGATACAAAGAAAAGTCAGAATATGAGGTGATAGAGATGACAGAGATTAGGTGAGTACTTGGAAATATTATGTGTAATAAGAATGACCTTCACATCAATAACCTGTGATTGAATAAATATTCGTTCCCAGAAAAAGCCTCTTTCTGAGATAATTTAACTAAATACTCTTCTAATAAACAGTTGTATCTTCCCAATTGTGCAACAAATGGTTTAATTGTTTGGCTCAGTAACACAGATTAATATAGAGTCAGTACAAAAAGTAAAGATGTCACCCTCTTCTAGTTGAGTTTTGTGACTCTTTTGTTGACTAAAACAGATTGCACCTTCCAGAAAACTCAAAAAACATTTTTTTTGGAATTTCCCAATAAAACAGTGACTCTCCAGGATAGGAGAGTAAATTACACCAAGTGTTCTCTCTGTGAGAAAATTAATTTAGCTTTTATCATTTATTTTTTTATTTGTCATTGCAGCTTTGGATGGCTTACTTCTGCTTCCTTAATGATTCAGCTTCCTTCAACAATGCCTCAACCCATGACTTCTTGCAAAATGTAGGTGGTTTTGCAGTTGTATAGTCCACTGCATTTCATATCATCTTGCACGATCAACCTACCTTGGGCTCTCTGCTTTGTAACCAGTTATTGAAGAGGATTTCAAAAGCAGCATAGATGTCACTGGAGAACGTGTCTTTTCTAACTGAAGGATCTGGAGCCTTGTCTAAGTTGGCCAGGTACTCCAAGATACTGTCGCTGAAATGAGACAGAGCTGCAGGGAGAGAAAAAACAACAAAACAGGAAACAGAAAAGCCGTGTGACTGTAAAGAGCAGGCAAAGCAAACACGTGAACATCGTGAAGCTGCACTTTTTGTTTGGTTTGTTCAGTCAAAATCTAAGAAACCACTGGAAAACAGGTCAGGTGGTTCTTACCAGAAGAGAAGACCCACTTTATGTTGTCCTGTTTTGCCATGCTCAGCATGGGTAACATGGTTCCCAGAATAGCATTCAGAAACGGCACCATGCCATAAACTAGAGAACAGAACAGATTACACATTTATGGCACGCTTACATTTCCCTCTTCCTCTATAACAGCAGTGAGACATACATTGGCATTATTTTTGCACTATGAGACTAATTTTTATACAATAATTCAAATGGATTTGTCTATCAGTTATTTGGCTGTTACCACAATAAGTGACACTCAGACATGAGTAGTTCAGACAACTCTGATTATTTTTCTTTTAAGTTATTCCAGATTTCATTTTATGGAGTTTGGGGAGAAAAAACAACAACAACAACTTCATTCATGCCGTAAAACACATGCTCAAATTCAAATGTAGGATTAGTAACGTCAGCCGCACTTTAAAGGCCCTTTAAAGACTGACAAACTCTGTTTAACTACCTGACATGCTACTCTGAGCACAGACACTGAAGTTCAGGGCTCTAAATAAGTTTTACTAATCCATTAGAAAAGTACACATCAGCTCAGAAGTTTTGAAAAATATCTTACTGCTGCCAGTATGACTCCATACTTAGTGGAAAAAATGAGCCCTAATCATTCGTAATCACAGAGTGCTCCTAAAAAACAGAGAGAAAGAAAAAAATCCTGGTGTTGTGCAAAATCTTTGACCTGCAAGTGCTCTTACTGGACAGGTTTAACAGGTTCAGCTTTTCTCAGCAACCGCTCAATTCCTTTCTTCTCAGCCAAAATCCTAACCTGGCCTGCATGTGGGCTTCCTTAAAGACAGACTGCACATTTTTCCTTTCATGTACGCCAGTAAAAATGTCCTTACCATTTGAATCAGAGAGGTTGGCCAGTGTTTGAACTACAAAGAAGTGAGGCAGGACCCCTGGCTGGAACTTGCTTAGTATCTCCTCCATGATGTCATTGATGTGCTTATTACCCACCGCGACCAAGATATTACTGGCTGCCTGCTGCCAGTCTGGGATGACCTCCTGAATCAACCATGATGGCAGAACAACAATGAAGAGGATGTAAGAAAGGGGCCACACGAAACTGTATGACTAAGGCTTTTAAGATATCTTAATCAAAACTCAATCATGTAATGTCCACACTCTTAAAAAACACAAAAATCAATGATTGAAAGTTTCTACCTTTGTCAAAGGAGCTTAGAAAGAAAAACATCTGGACTTCTTTAAGTTTCTTGAAGACGTTACAGCTCTCAGCTTCTTTAGCTCTAAAGAAGAAGAACTGAAGAAGCTTCTCGGATGAGAGGTGAAAGGTCCACTTAAAGAAGTCCAGATGCTTTTCTTTCCAAGCTCCTTAGACTACGATGACCTGGGCGACTGAGAACCTTCACAAACATAAATAATTTACCTTTGATCGAGTCATTTCATCTGAGGCCAGGGAGATAATACTCTTTATCCTGGAAGGACTGATCTCCTCTATCCTGCAGCTAACAATCAGCTCAATAGTCCGAAGAATCACAACTCTGTGGCTCACCACCAGCTACAGAAGAAAGATGAGATGAAGAAGAGGAAGATATGAAGAGGCGATATATAAGCATGGAAAAAAAAAAAAAAAAAAAAAAGGACCACAGGCTGGTCTGCGATGGAATAACATCAGTCACTATGCCAATAAGCTCTCCGACCACACAGAAATCAGCCTTCATTTTGATGTCAGTACAAGCGTAAAATCTGATGACTGCATCTCCCAAAGCTGTGTTACCTTGTTGTCAAAATCTGTCCATAGAAAGGCAGAGCTTCCAAAATAGCCTTTGTGGTAGTTTCTGTTATAGTATATGTCTCCCTAAGCACATTTTAGCATGATGATACCGACGGATTAATAAGATGAAAACAGTATCAGCTTCACTGACAAGGTCATTAACATAAAGGAGAACAGGAACACAATGGAGTAAAACAGGAAATTAAAATGCTACAGGAGCAGTTAATCTGAAACATAACAGCATGACTCTGTTTTCTGCTGAATGTCAGGGACTGCCTTTAGATGAGCAAAGAATATATCACCAAGAACATTTTACACCATCTAAATTTAAAAAAGCCAACTAATGAACTGAATGAAGTCAGTGGCTACAACGGTATCAAAAGTCTCTGCATCTGTGTGCGGGAAAAAAATGCAGAAAAACAGGCTCAAAATAGATTTAACAGTCCATATTGCTTTTAAACATTAAACGACTTTGCAGTTGTTTTCTTAGTTACGTAATTATGGCTGACTTTCGTCTTCCTAAGGACTCTCACTATTCTGGGTTGTTACCTTAGGGTGTTTCAGGAGGTAGTCCTGACACATGGCCAACACTCGGTCTGGCTGCTGTTTTCCCAGAGTCAAAATAGACTTCCTGACTTGTTCCTGGACTTCTGAGTCTTTATCGGTGGCTGCATCAAGAAGAGCCAGGGTCACCTCTGAAAGGAAAACACAACCTCAGAAGCATATCGGAGCAGAAAAAAAGTAAACATAAGTGGATGGACAACATTTCAGAAAGCTGAATTGATCAATGTCAAATACATGTGGCTTAGCCTTCAGTAGGGAAGGGAAGAGACTCACGTTCAACATCCGTCTCATCCATGTTGGACAGCAAGGAGCTCTGGCTTCCTGGAGCCAGAGGCCAAAGAGGGGTTGTTTCTCCTGGGATACAGATGGGCTAGAGCTACCGAAGACAGTATACAGTATTTACAGTTAATACTGTTCTTAATATTGCCATTTTTTCATTGGAAATAAACTGCTGTTTTGACTTGGGAGCAACCAAAATCATTTAAAATGTTCATACTACCATGCCAGTATGGATGTTCCTTTATCAAATATGTGCAGTAATGTATGCAAAAACATGACAACCAGGGGTTAAAGTGGGTTGGAACAATCTGAAATAGCATCCCACCGCCTTCAGTTAATGATTAATTACATCTGATAGAGAGGTTAGTGCATCTTACTATTGAGTGAGTTGTGCTTGCTTCCAGTGATGGCATGGAGACACTTGCTCAATAATAAGAAACCAATGACATCCCATGGTTCATTTACACCTTAAACACATCCCTTTTTCCTTTTCATCCCTGTGATGCAATTAATGGTGCTGATTTAAATAAGGTTTCACGGTAGTCTGCATCTAGTTAGTGCCACAGAAGAGGTAAGAAATGATTTTTAATGGGGAAGTATTGTAAAAAGTAACTTTAAAACAGCTCAACAAATATCAACAAATGCACAAACTATATCCGTGCAGTGTGTTGCAAAATACATCCGTGAGCTAAATGCTCAGTTGCTTTTTTTTTCCCAGGGAGAGGAAAAAAAATGTTAACATGCATCACTGACATATGGAGAAAGACGCCAGAAAGATGAGTTATTTATTTTTAAAGAATGGGATTTTCACATGCTGAGCAGTCTCTGAGTTTTAAATCAGATACTGGATTATGCATGATGTGTTGCTGAATTATGTTTTTGCCTAATATTTTGCAAATGCTTACATGAAAATATGGCAGTAGGCAGTTTACTGCATGCTACACTGGTTAGTTTGCAGTATTGTTAACAAGTTTACAGAGAATTAGTTGAACTGAATATATCTTGGGTACTGCTAATGGGTTACATGAGTTTATATTTAAGGTGATTAAGTTGATGCTGATTAGACTCATTCACCGAAGTCTACCTTTTACTGTCTTAACATCTGCTTATATCTTGTTGAATTCAGGTGGTTAAATCCATAAAGAGCAGGGAATATCGGAGTAGCATGGCAGTTCAGCTGATCACAATCTGCAGACAAAGAAACATCTACTGGACATCACAGAACACATTTTTATGTAACTTACTTCTAACTCACAGTAATTATTTGGCCCTGCTGCAGCCAATCTTTGTGCCTTCACCTGCCAAATCTCAGTTTAACCTCTGATTACAACAACTCATGTAGACACAGGGAACCTGCGGGAAGCTACCTGAGAGCAGACAGTTGATTGTGACCTCTGTGAGTTCACACTGAGACACGCTAACACCTATTAATGAGTTTAAGGCTGTATTCAACCAAAAACTGCCACTATCCGGTCAATAGGACTTAACTTTTTATCAGTCCGCCACACCCGCTGTGCTAAAGGGTTAACATAACCAACAACTGAATCGTTGCTAGCTCGTTTAGTCATTTATTGTAATTTTACGTTGATTCTACCATAAAAAACAATGACATTGCAAGCAAACACACCGTGTGGGCTAAGCTAAGTAGAGTGCCTGAAGTGAAGCCACTTATACATGAGTGAACTGTTAAACCTTTAGCTTTTACCTGCTTTGGTGGTGATGCTGCTGTCGCAACCTACTCAAGAGTCATTAGTGTGCTAACCTAGCAGCAGCTGCTGCTACGGAAGAGCTACTAGCCTTCTTATTGAAGCAAAACAGCGGCCTTTCTAATATGGCTAACTTACCAGCCGAGGGTCTGCCAAACAATAATCTCTCACCCCACGGTCAAGTCTTATCTTGGTTTAAAAAACAGGCTTGCGTATCCGTGTCACAGTTGACGTTAGCGCCTGACTAAAGACTGCAGGTGTAAACACGCTTGGTCATGTGCTTTCAGTCAGCAGGAACGCATCAGGCAGGGGGCGTGGCTAGCGTGCAGACCTGAAACACATAGAGCTGCCACTTTCACTGCTACCGAGAGGTATCGAGACTTTGACTTGCTCAAGTGCGTCATCAAATTAGTATTTATTTCTGTTGGGTAAACTGGGTACCTCATCATAATTCATTATTTTAAAAAAAAAAAGTAAAAACGGCTAAAAAAAGATAAAGTGGATGTGGGTGTTTGATGTGATTTAGTCAAAGAAAAACATTGAAGCGTAAGTGTGAGTGTAAATGGAGCACAAACGCAATTTTAACATACTAACAATACTAATAGAACAAATCTCCATACTGTAATGGAGTTGTGGTTATGAATTTAAAAAAAAGGGTATGATCCTTTTATAGACGAAAAGTCTGTCAATAAAGATTGATTCATTGATTGATTGAATCATTGATTGATTGATAAAGTAGATGTTTTTTCTAACTATAGATTTAATATTTATGTCTTTTAGGACTTTAACAAGGGTTACTGGGGAAAAGACCACATTATTTCATCAAACAATAAAAGTACAAATTCCAATCTTGACTTGGTTACTGTGCTCTAATTCTACACAAATTAAATGTGTGCAGGAAATGTCATCTCCAAAAGAATATAAAGACTTTACAGATTGAAATGTTTACTTAAAAGCCCAAAAGAATATTTGTCATGTCTCTTGGAGCAATAGTTAAAATCGTGGGGAAATACTGCCATCTAATGATCCACCTTAACATTGTCGCATGGGAAGTAGTTTCACCTCTGTCGTTATTTGTTCACTTCTCTCTGTGATGATAGTTTTCATTACATATTAACTATAGTGCTTAAGAGTTCTGTGCAGATTCAGTTTTTTCTCTTTGTTTTTAGTTTTCTTCGTTGGTCTAACCATGAACTATAATAATGACCAAGTGTTCACAGATAGAGTTGTGACTGGAGTCCAAAGATATGTAAATGAACTAGCTAACAATAGAAAGCATAGAACATGCCTAATTATTAACAAATATAGTTCAACATTTGACATTTGTTGCACCTTTAAGCATTTTTTGTAGGTCCTGTGTTGAACTTGTTATGAGAGGAAATCAGAAAAAGAAAAAACAGTCGACTGTATCTGTCTTGGTGCTAAGGAGAGATTATAGATGTTGCATTAAAGATTCTTTTTACATTTTTAATGCCCCAAATTGGGATTTTTAGCATTCTTTTGCAGGACAAAGAGCAAGCCACACACTGTTGTCCAGGTTAAAAAAAATGCTTGATTTAAATAATCTTAATTAATCTTTAATAAATGCTTTGCAGCTTTGACTTTCAAAGCTGTTGGCGACCAATCACTGAAGGAGGAAAAATGTCACTGCAGCATATAGTTTGCCATGGCAGCCCAGTGTATAATGCAGGCAACCCGAATCTGACCTGTGAAAATCTAAACCAAATTACTGTCTTAATACTTTTAGGTAACTGAAGTTATACACAGAAAGTGAAGAAACAATCAACAGATTGTATTGGTCAAAACTAAACATATATTCAGAAGTCATTTAAATACATATATGATCATTATAAAAGAGAGCTACAGTGAAAATGTTCATCAGTAATGGATGCGGTAATCTTGATTCCCTCTCTTCCTCTAACTGATGGATGCAGGTGAGGACCATCTCTTTAATTTGGAGCATTTGCATGCAAGACACTTTATTAATCAGCACAAAACATCAAGTATACAAACTCTGTGTTTGAGTCCCATATAGTGAATTTGTGCCTGCCAGTTTCTTTTTAATAAAACATGAAAAATGAAATATTAAATTGCCTCAAATAAAAGTTTTGGGCAAATTTTGAGCAAGCAATGAAAGAATCGAATCTATATTTGACATTGATTTTAGCAATTTTACAATAGCCCTTCACTCCACAAAGGAGTCTGCGAAGGAGAAAGACAGATGCGCAGTGAGATTTTAAGTACGTGACACGAATGTTGATTGGCCGGGAAAAGGCAGAGAGAAGATGACTGGACTAGCCCAGCGATGACACAAGCAGCTTGACAGCGTGGGAAAGTGGATAAAGCTTAGATTTATTTGGCAGCATATGGGAGCGAGCAGACATTGAACCTTCCCATAAGCTTCATTTAAGAAAAATAGAACTAGGGTGGGGGAAAACCTTGCATTTTATTCAATATACTGGAAGAAAAAAAAAAAGATCAGCACTAGGTGGTGAAAAAGACATTTTCTCAGGTTTGCTTCTCTGAAGAGTAAGGTATGCATGTTTCACTTGTCGTTTTCTGGTTGTGACGTTCTGCTCAGCAGTCTGCAACTGTTTACAGAACTGGACTTTATCATTTTTATCACTGTTTAAGCATGAAGAAAGGAACCAGAACTGCTGTTTACTCTGTTTATACACACAAATTTGGGACAAAAGAGACTTGGACATCAGTTATTTCCTGAGGAAGTTCACTGCTTACATTTCAAAAGACTAACATAAGCTTGCTGTACCATGATGAAGTAGAGTCTGCATATTACAGCAGTGTATCTTATACCAAGACATATAATTAGAAAACTTGCTGATATGAAATAAATTGCTGGTCTCACTGTGCAGCATTGATTCATCTCGTTTACTCCCCTGCAGTGAACAAATTGAATAAACAACAAAACATTCAGCAGAATTTCCTCCCTGTAGTCACCCTGTTGTCGGGTAGAAGCCTGAGGAGTGGACATTGCTGTCAAAGACAAAGAGGCTACATTCAGAACCACCGTCCTCTCACTGCAAAAATGCAGAGCTCTGGTTCACCCCCAAATCAGACCGTTTTAGTATATTTGACCTCTCTCTTCTTTTGTTGTTTGTAGCCTACAGCATATTAAACAGTTTTCATATTCATCTCTGTGAACTGACCGACCTCATAAGCGAGTGTGGGAACCTCCACCTGTTGCATACTTTCCAGAGTGGACATGCTCTTCAGCATTACTTCTCTGTGTAGCAGAATGAATACTGTATGCAGTACTTTTGTTTGTAATCCAACTACTAACCAATCATATTAGATGGCTCTGCTATAAATAGTAGCTGCCATCCTGCCTTCCTCAGCCTGAATTGGCTGTACTTTTGTTGATTGGTGTTACTCATGTTATCACCTGCGGATTATCTTCCTGAAGCCTCCGATCGCTGCTGGTATGTGTTTATTTTGTGTCACTTATTATTTTACTCGGTGGTAAATAAGTGTGTTTATGGGCAGTGTTGGGAAGGTTACTTTTAAACTGTATTCCACTACAGATTACAGAATACATGCCCTAAAATGTATTTTGTAACGTATTCCTTTACGTTACTCAGTGAGAGTAATGTGTTCTGATTACTTTGGATTACTTAATATTTTTTCATGCTTTTTACAACTACATGAAAGTACTATTGCTGTGTGATTTATTACTATTACTGAAGGATACTCGCCATACCAATACCAACTAGATTCTTAAATTTTAATATAAAATAAATGAGTAACAGTAGGGTGGACATTAGGTAAGGCTGCACTTTTTGCAGCGATCTCGTATAGAAAACTATTCCGCGTGTATATAAAACAGGTCCGCGGCTCCGAGCGTTAGTACAGGGACAGTTACTCATATTTTGTATTTTAAATACGTAACGGTGGTACATGCCGTTACTCCCCAACACTGTTTATAGGTTATAGCTGCAGAAGCCTCATATGGGCTACTTTGTTAACAAATTGAGCGACGCTGTTTGATCGGAAGTGTGGGCCTCAGTGGGTGGCTGATAACTTTTATAGCTTGGGCGCCACTGCTTCTCCGGGCTACACTGCTGCTTTGCCTTTTCTTTTGGATTTCTTTTTTTGTTTTGTTTTGTTGTTTGTCTGTTCTGTTTGCGTTGTTTGCCGTCTCACTGGAAGTGTTGGGATATGGGAGCCTGTTGATGTGCATGTGAATTGATTGAATTTTTTACTTAGAGCAGTTGGATGTATGACAATTTGGCGTGACACTGTAACCCCCCTAACCCCCTGGAAATTACGCCCCTGTGAGCAGTTGAAAGTGTAAATGATGACTTTTTGTCAGTGATTGGTTTTTGTTTCCACTGCTGGACAAAACTCACAGGTGTGGTTTTCAGTGAGAAGCAACAGCAAAACACAAATTAATTTAAAAGAAACAGAACATGCACTGGTGTTATAAATAAAGTATAAAGGCACTTTCTCCATTTAACCGTATATGACAGAGACAACGTCTTACTGTATACGGCGACATCTCTTGATGCATTTCCAGAAGAACTGATGGCCATGCAGGAATACAATCCACCATCAGAGGGCACCACCTCATCAATCATCAACACATTATCCACCACTCGCACGCGGCCTGAAGTTGAACTCTGACAGAGAGAAAAAGACAGAAGGTGTTTTTCTGGTCTGAAATCTGACTAAAGCACAGCTGCTTTCGAAATGAAACACAATCAAACCAACCAAAGACTTGAAGCATGATGGTAGCACTGCTCTCAGCAATCTTGTTGGTAGCCGTGCAGACGTACTCCCCAAAGTTCTTCCTGACAACAGACTGTGTAGTCATCTGGCTGCTGTCTGAGTTGAAGTGATGTCGGGAGGGGTTAAACTGAACAGGCCTGGGTAAGCAATATACAAATAAATATTATATTATTAAGGTGGTTACATAAAAATTGTTCCATGTAAATAATTTCTGAGTAAGGCTGAAAAAACACTGACAGAACAACTTAATGTGACCCAGTTTGGTTGCTGATTTTAAATTGTCCCTCAGGTAAAGTTACTTTTCATGGCAAGCATGCATATATGTTAGCTAACTAAAAAGAAAAGAATGAACTGTGTGATTAATTAGATAGGTTTATCTGCACGGTGGCACGGTGATTAGCACTGTTGCCGCACAGCAAGAAGGTCCTGAGTTCAATTCCAACATCAGGCCAGGGTCTTTCTGTGTGGAGTTTGCATGTTCTCCCCGTGTTTGCGTGGGTTCTCTCCGGGTACTCCGGCTTCCTCCCAAAGACATGCAGCTTGTGGGGATAGGTTAATTGGATAATCCAAATTGCCTCTAGGTGTGAATGTGTGAGTAAATGTGAGTGTGAATGGTTGTCTGTCCCTGTGTGTTGGCCCTGCGACAGACTGGCGACCTGTCCAGGGTGTACCCTGCCTCTCGCCCTATGACAGCTGGGATAGGCTCCAGCGCCCCCCGCGACCCTGAAAAGGATGAGCGGAAGCGAATGGATGGTGCTTTTCTTTTTCCATTACATGTGGTGTAAATGATATTGACCCACATTATTGTTCTGACATGGTTATACTTGTTTTCCATTTTATGAAAAACAAAAAGTTTACCTGTAGATAGAGAAATAACATAAACATCTGCAGACATTTTTTATTCCATCCTAACCGAACAATTATGAAATTTACCAGAATTGAGTCCTGTTTATTTTGACTTAATTTTTATTTTGGTTGTCATTATATAACACTGTTTTGCCAGCAGCAGATATCAGTGGTTGTTTGTCAAAAAAACATCTCAGAGAAGGGAAAAAAGTGTCTGTTTTAAAGAATGTATTTTTATACAGTGGAGTTTACTGATGGCGACTCGGGAGGTTTTAGTCAAAAGTCAACTCATTTAGATTGTTACAATCTCATTAGTTAAATTTAAATGGAGGAAATTAGTCAAAGAAATGCAGAGTTTGCAAACTGGCACGTAACATCATGTAGCATTACCGTAAGTTGTTTGTTGGAGTATTTTTGGGTCTTATCTCGGCCTCTACTATTGACAGAAGTTCTTTCTTTTGTTTGGCAGCCGCCTTGGGGAGATGATGAAAGGAAAACAGGGGACTTAACAAATAAACACATTTGCTAAACCAATTTTCTTCACCACACTCTCACACATTGTAAACATATCAGATCTACCCAGATAGATAACAACGTCCGCTGCACACACACACACAACAACAGGCCAGCATCTATGGGACTGATAAACTTCTTATTAACAGTGCAGACTTTCGGACTTCCCCAAAGAGATTCTGGCAAACCGTCAGGCGACTCAGGAGGGGAAAGCGGTGCTCTACCTGCACTGTGTACAGTGTGGGTGGAGTGCTGCTGACTTCGACTGAGAAAATTGCCAGGCAGTGGAAGGAATACTTCGAGGACCTCCTCAATCCCACTGGCACGTCTTCTGTGGTGGAAGCAGAATCTGGGGACGAAGGGGATAACCCGCCAATCTCTGGGGGCGAGGTCACTGAGGCAGTTAAACAACTCCTTGGTGGCAGAGCCCCTGGGGTGGACGGGGTCCGCCCCGAGTTCCTGAAGGCTCTGGATGTTGTAGGGCTGTCTTGGTTGACACACCTCTACAATGTTGCGTGGAGATCAGGGGCAGTACCCCTGAAGTGGTGGGAATGAGAATCAGCACCTCCAAATCTGAGGCTATGGTCCTCAGCTGGAAAAGGGGGGAGTACCCACTGCGGGTCGGGGATGAGTTCCTGCCCCAAAGTGGAGGAGTTTAAGTATCTCAGGGTCTTGTTCCCGAGTGACGGGAGAAAGGAGCCGGAGATTGACAGATGGATTGGTGCAGCGGACACAGTGATGCGGACGCTGTACTGGTCTGTTGTGGTGAGGAGAGAGCTGAGTGTAAAAGTGAAGCTCTCAATTTACCGGTGAATCTACGTCCCTACCCTCACCTATGGCCACGAGCTGTGGGTAGTGACCGAAAGAACGAGATCGCGAATACAAGCGGCAGAAATGAGCTTCGTCCGAAGGGTGGCTGGCCTCTCCCTTAGAGATAGGGTGAGAAGTTCGGCCATTTGGAAGGGGCTGGGAGTAGAGCAGCTGCTCCTCCACATCGAAAGGAGCCAGTTGAGGTGGTTCGGGCATCTGACAAGGATGCCTCCTGGGCACCTCCTGGGTGAGGTTTTCCGGGCATGTCCCACTGGGAGGAGGCCCTGGGGCAGACCCAGGACACGCTGGAGAGATTATATCTCTCGGCTGGCCTGGAAACGTCTTGGTGTTCCACCGGACAAGCTGGAGGAGGTGGCTGGGGAGAGGGAGGTCTGGGCTTCTCTGCTTGGGCTGCTGCCCCCGCGACCCGGCCCTGGATAAGTGGAAGAAAATGGATGGATGGATGGACAGTTCTACTATATAAAGGATAAAATATATGTTAATTGTTCCTGAAAGTAAGAAATTATTGTGCTCAATCAGCCAAAACACAATCTATAAAAAAGTTACATAAATAAGATAGCTTTAAAAAAATGCTCAAAAGAAAATAGTTAAATTATTTAGATATAAATGAAATAAAGTAAAACAAAGGAGCTAAAAAAATGACATATGACATATAACACACAATCAACGCAGGACTACATAAAGTGCAATGTGCAAAAAATGCAAAAACAAAACAAAGACAGAACAGAAAGTTACAGACCCAAGACAGTGCAGACACAACTGCAATAGAAATGAGTGAGCATTGTGCAAAAAGTAACTTGGTGTATGAAGGTGTGCTGTCTGTGTGTGTATGAAATTGTGCAGATAAGTGCTTGGTAGTGACGTGTATGAGGGTATGGGTGTGTGTGTGTGTCAGTCCAGTCACTGAGTGTTCAGGAGTCTAACAGCCTGGGGGAAGAAACTGTTTGTCAGTCTGACAGTGAGGGCCCGAATGCTCCGGTACCTCTTGTCAGAAGGCAGCCGGGCGAATAGTGTCCGTGAGGGTTTCTCCAAAATGCCTGTGGCTTTGCGGATGTAGCTGGTGCGATAAGTGTCTGTGATGGAGGAAAGAGAGGCTCCAGTGATGTTCTCATCTGTTCTCACTATCTGTTGTGTGTGTTGCGATCCGATACAGTGCAGTTATCATCAGACCAGACAGTGATGCAGCTGCTCAGGACGCTCTCAATAGTCCCTCTGTAAAAGTATGAGTTTTCAGTGCTTTTTCACTTTCAGAAGCAGAAGCTTTCACTGAGTTAGTGCAGAGCTGTACTGACAGTTTGAGGTGTATGAGGTGAACAGGAATAGAGACAGCATAGCCGCTCACCGCTATATAAAACAAAGCACTGTGGCCTGCCTGTCAGGTGGTGTGTAATTTTAGACATGATGGGCCATTCTCACATTGTACAGAAAAAACTGCCATCAGTCATAACTGTGGTCAATCTCATTTTATATTACATGAAAGAAGAAATTCAGATTAGCAGCCACATCATACTCATGCTGATCACACTCACTATTACACAGCAGTGCATCTGCAGACAGACTTTTTTCTTTGTTTTCTAGTCCTGATGTTTTCTTCAGAAGTCAACAGATGTTTACGTGACTGGAGTTTATCACATCCTAAACATCCAAACATGAAGAAAGCAACTGAGACTACAGTTTAACTCTGTTTATACACAGCTGGATTTCGAGAAAGATAAAAAGTTGGTATCAAAAAAGTTGCTTGGATATCAAAATACCAACATTAGCTCAGCATACCACGACTGAACAATAAGGTTTTTAATGCTGTAGTCATGTGAGTTATAGTACATAGTACATCTTGCTTACTTGAAGGATTTAAGTCAGAAATCCATTCAGCACAACTGGAGTCAATACTTGGTTGATCTGGAATTAAAAACTGCTAAATAAATGTTGTGTTCAGTGACTGTAGAAGCTTTTGGCTTCATTTTTATAAAGTGGGAGGAAGCGGAGACATGTCATCATTCTTTTTATACATTTACATTAAATTTGAACATGGCGCTCAGTGAGCTGTGGAAACGCAGTCATTTCCATGCAGGGCTTTTTTTTAATGGAACATATTATATTCTTAAACTCCCTAAATATAGTAGCCAGGTGTTATATGTAACTGTGATAGGCTTAGTCAATAAAGAAAAAACAGGTTTTCTCAGTGTTCATAGTTTTACTGTATGAGATAATTACACCAGGAAAAAGGGAAAAACATTCATTTGGTGAGTAAAAGAGACATACAGCTGCTTTCCAAGTCAAAGTTTTTTATAAAACACAAAGAGAAAGAAGTAACATGTATTTACAAGAATGTACAGTGAAAAACATAATATAAAAACAAACATGCATCGCCTTCAAAAATTCGAAGATACTTCAAATAAATTGTCGTTTGAACAGCTTGCGTCCTGTAATCATTAATTTGGTCATAAATACAAAAATGAGTTACATCAATCAGTTTTGTGTCTAGCAACCATATCATACATGTCGGCTATTATTACAGGTACTTTAAAGAGGGATCTCATTTTAAGGTCCCCTAAGTGGTCAGTGACACTAGCAGAGCTTCAAAACTTTTCCTAAAAAAGTGCTTGAGAACAAAACTGGCTAAAACGTCCAATTATGTTTTTCATTTTTACAACATTTCTCATTTAGTCACGGTACGGCTTTTAAACCCAATAAATACCAACACAAATTAGCATACTTTAAATTAAGGTTGGTTATGTGTAGGTTTAGTATATATTGCCCTTTAAATAGTCCACATGGTAAAGTTGTCATATTTGGTGTTACATTAATAAGATATTTTGTCATAGACATAAGTTAGTAGAGCTGCCACAGTGCAGTAATAATAAAAAGTTAGTAACAAAAACCAAAATGAACTAGGTCCTCACGCCTGTGTAACATTCAAATGTGAAAGGCAAACCTTTGTTGTGTCTTTATGATTTTTTTTCATAAATCAAGTGTAAAGTTAGAAAGTAACAACAATGGCTTTAGCCTGTAAACCACAGACATGAGGATTACCCTGTAAAAGCAGACAAAGTAACAAAAACAACTTCTGCTAATCTCCTGTCTGCAGTCACGTATCAACCAGGTCAGCTAGAAGCTTGAGGAGAGGACGGTGCTGTCACGAGAGGCTGCACAAAGAATCGCTGTCCACTGACTGAAACCGTTCAGAGGTTTGGGTCAGGCCAAAGTCAGCCAGTCCCCTACGGAGTGTTAAAGTGTTTGCCCTTTCCCATGGCACCTATCATTACTTCACTTCTTCTTCTGTTGTTTGTAAAGTACATGAAATCTTCCCGTCTTTGTTTTCTTGTCTCATGCATTAATGCCGGGCAGGTCTCTATCAGGTTGGGTTTTCCTGCGAGACAAAAAGAATTAGTCGGTGAGATTCTCAACGCATGTTTATGACATATCTGTGTAGATTTACAGTGTGTGGGAGAAAATGAACGTACTCATTCTTGGTGAGTGGGGCCTTGTCACATTTCCCTTCCTTGAGTGGGACCCCCACCTGTTGCATACTGCTTTTCAGAGTGGACATGCCCTTCAGCTTTACTTCTCTGCAGACAAAACACATAAATATATGAGTTATGATCATGGAAATATATGATATAAGCTTCATCTCCTCCAGGTTATTCCAAACACTTACCCCTTTTCACCTCCTTCTTCCAGCTTTTTGATTCCTGGAACTTTCTGCCCAAAGAGCTTCACGGCAATGCACATGAGCAGGCCGCAGTGGTTTCTGTAGCAGCAGGTGGCATCGACAGCAATGAATACCACCAGGAAGATGATCATGACGATGCCAACCACAGCGCCTTTGGTCATGCCGCTCTTGGCTGGTGGGAGAGAGGAAAAAGTCTCAATGTGCAAACAGAAAACATTAAACATCTTTATTCTGACAAGAAAATTCTATTATTCAGGTAGATCTGCTGTGATTTTGTATGAGTGTCAGTTTTTCAATGTATAAATTACACTCTAAGAATAACTTCTAGCTCCGTATATGCTGCAGATCTCAAGAGGCCACATACCAGACTGTTCTGCGATGGTGAAGTTGAATGTGGCAGGTATGGAGGAACCGTTGGCATTGACTGCTGAGACTTCCAGCTGATAGTTTGAGCCAAAAGCCAAGTCTTTGAGGGAAACAGAGTCAGCATCAGGTGGCATCTGCAGTTCCTTCCACTCAGCCTCTTCTTTATCCTGGTTAAAGACAGCAGAGCAACCAAAGGACTTAATCAAGGGAAATGGGTTGATGGAGACAAACACAAAGACAGGCTCATGCTGTCTCTTACCTGTCTGTATCGAACATTAAACTGCAACACAGGGCTGCCACCATCTACCGTGTGTTTAAGAGGGACAGAGAAGGTGTTGCTCTCTATTTTCATCTCATCAGAGGATAGAACTGGACTGTCAGGTTCACCTGTGGGAACGACGCAAGAAAAACACGAAGAATTCATAACAATATTTAAAACCTGATCACTGCATTTGACTGATTTACTTAAACTAGCATGTCAGGTTAGTTTAGCAAAAAACTGTGAGAACTTTACCTTCTGAGGATGGATGACGGTGGATTACATCATGTGATGAACAGCGCGAGTGAATATCAGGAGACGGAAGAAGATGACATGGAAAAGAAAAAGTAATGATGGCAGATAAGGATGTAGTACCACAAAAACATCAGCAAGCATCCTGCACAGTGTGAACCAGTAATTCATTCACTCCTATTTAAATTTATGGAATGAATTAGAGATATAATGTATGCTTTAACTAATATGTTGGTAATGTGTGAAGAACTTACGTATTCCCTGTGTGTGGACATCGTGTGTCTCAGAGAACTTTCCACGTCCCACTGCATTCAGTGCAGAGAGACGTACTGTGTACGAAGTGTACGGCTTGAGGTTGATAACAAGAGGATCTACAAAAAACACACAAACAGCATCAGATACTGCACATATTCAAGTCCTACTACTCATTCACACATTCATAAAACTTTTACTTGTGAGCAGGTGAAAGTGTAAATGATGACTGATGCATATACACGGCTGGAAAGAGGAGGTGTTTTACCTGTAGCCGGGACGGTGTTCTCCTTCCACTGCTCTGTGGGTTTTTCTTTCCACTGCAGGACAAAACTTGTGATGGGTGTTCCTCCACTCACAGGTGTGGTTTTCAGTGAGAAGTGGACTGATGCTGGACCCGCAGAGACTGACAGGTAGAGAGGTGGACCGGGCTGAGCTGAAGTTAGGGTGAAAAATGAAAAAGGGAACAGCAAAACACAAATTAATATAAAAGAAACAGAACATGCACTGGTGTTATAAATAAAGTATAAAGGCACTTTCTCCATTTAACCATATATGACAGAGACAACGTCTTACTGTATACGGCGACATCTCTTGATGCATTTCCAGAAGAACTGATGGCCATGCAGGAATACAATCCACCATCAGAGGGCACCACCTCATCAATCATCAACACATTATCCACCACTCGCACGCGGCCTGAAGTTGAACTCTGACAGAGAGAAAAAGACAGAAGGTAAAAACATTACATATATTTAACCATATAACATTATGGGCTCTATCAAATTTTTCAATTCAGGATTAGTGCTTACATATAGGTCCTTGAATTCAGCTACACAATTTGCTGTTTGAATCTAAGTATTTATGTTTATACAGTCTTACCAGTGTTTGTCCATTTTGCTTGTTGAGCCAGTGTAATTCAGGGTGGGGATGGCCGGTCACATTACAGGACAGAGATACAGCCTCACCCACCAACACACGCTGCTGCTCTGCTGAGACAAACACCTCGGGGGCCTCTGAAATGAAACACATCAATGATCGTGACACAAACTGCTGAAACAAGATTTAAAAAGAGTTTTTCTAGCACAGCTGTTTTTAAAGTGAAACACAATCAAACCAACCAAAGACATGAAGCATGATGGTAGCGCTGTTCTCAGCAATCTTGTTGGTGGCCGTGCAGACGTACTCCCCAAAGTCCTCCCTCACAACAGACTGTATAGTCAGCTGGCTGCTGTCTGAGTTGAAGTGATGACGGGAGGGGTTAAACTTAACAGGCCTGGAAAAAATGAAATAAATAGAAAATTGCTTATTTTTTTCATGTTAATATGCTATGCAATATGAGATAGTGAGACTGTTTAGATATCAGGAATGGAGAAAACGAGGCCAGGAGAGGGAGGCAGAGATAAAGCTGGAAATCAAAACTGAGCGAGTCCAAGGAACACACACACACAGCCCCCTTAGACACGTGCACTCTGCTCCACCCGCTGATGCACAGTGCAGATGTCACGCTACATTAGTGACGGAGAGCGTCAGGGGGACTAGTCCAAACATCAACACAACGTGACCCAGTTTCTTTGCTGATTGTACATTTTCCCTCAGCTATGGTGGTAATTAAAACCAATAAAAACAACAACAACAACATTATTTACATTTTGTGACAAGCATGCATATATGTGAATTAAATAAAAAGGAAAGGATGAACTGTGTGAAAAATCAGACAAGTTTAACCTCAGCGGTTTTGTGATGCCGTTAGAGAGAGGGATGTAACGTGCTCAGATCGTGTTCAGCCCATACATTTGATTTTTATTATTAAATCATAAAATGTGGTCTTACATGGTCCAGGTGATGTTGGGTTGTGGCAGACCGTCCACCAAACACAACAAAGAGACGTTAGTTTCAGGTCCAGCCAACACTTTCTTCACCTCTTCTCTCAGTCTCACAGTCGGGGGAGCTGCAGGAGAGGGTTGAGTTTCAGTACATTTTCAGGTGGGTTTTTTTTGTTTGTTAATCTCATTCTAAAACTCAATGAGGAAGTGATGATAATAATTCAGCCTCATGAATGTGTTGGTGCAAAACAGTCACTTACCATTGACAACAACAGAAACAGAGAGTTCCATAAAGATTGACGGCCTCCCTCTGATCTGAGCTCTGCACACGTATGTCCCAGCATCCTCTCTCTTCACCTTTTCAATACGGAGCGTGTTATCAGACTGCTTACGCATATGCCCTCCCACTGAAGCAAGAGAAGAAAGGCAGAAAAAATGAACTAAAAACTATTTTGATGCAGAAATATTGATTAGAGCAGCTTTGGCTATGATAGTCATACACTAACTTTTGCTTATTACGACTCTAAAGTTTACAGGAGAGTTTGCTTGGGAAACTGAATGTTCACAAAAGGTTCACAAAACGCTCTTTTTAAATCACAAAGCAAGCCTTCATATTGCAGGGTAGCATCAGGTCCTATGTTCCCATTTTTTGCTCTTACCATTAGAGATTTCTTGCTGGTTCTTAAACCACTGAACATCCACCTGTGGCTGTCCAGTCACCAGGCAGGGTACCAGCCCATCTGTACCCTCCAGAAACTCATGGTAGGTCTTAGTGCTTCCAAAGGATGGCCCATCTGACAGAAGAGGAAAAGATTAAGGATAAAGCAACAAGTCCTAGCATACATTTTACTGAGTTTAAAGTTTAAATGGAAAAGGTGCCGCCAGCTGTTACGTACCATAAACAAACAGCTGTATCTGAGCATCATCTTTATGTCCGCTTTCAAAATCGCAGTGGCAGGTGTACCTGCCAGCATCCTGCATTGTAGCCTTCTTAATTACCAATTTGGAGGAGGCCTCGTCCAACTTATTCACAATCTCTTCATCATCTATGTCCTCCCCATCCCTTTGCCAGGTTATGTCTCCCTCTGCTCCAGCTGAGAGGAGAGACAAGAAGGTCAAAAAGAAAAAGAGAGGGGAAAAAATATAATTTGTAGCCTTATTTTAATACCTTCACAAGAGTATAAAGCTGGATTGCAAAATATGTTCATGCTGAATCGTTTCAATTAGATAAGAAATATAAACGACTCACCTTTACACAACAGCAAGATCTCATCTCCAACTTTAATATCTAGTTTAGTGGAAATGATGCTCATTTTAGCATCTGGAGGAGAAGACAGGAGAGGAGATTGGTTTTAGTCTGGGATGTTTTTCCTCTCTTTGGAAGAAGAAAAACACAGAGCAACATCTCATCCAAAGCAAACACAGTAACAATGTTGTTCCTAAATCACCTATCAGGACTTTTTAGTTCATTGTTAAACATTTAACAGACAGCAGTTGAATGACATGCACAACACATCTCTCCCCAGTAAATCCAGTTCAAACACTCCAACGCTCTGTGGATGTGTCTCTCAATAAAGCATAGTTTTCTTGAATAATTTCATCCTTACACTTCACAGTTTTCATAGACCACAGTCTCAGTTTTCCCACTCTGACAACTCTGCATTTCTACTTCAAAATCAGTAAAAACATCAGCAGATCTTACCTATGCTGTCCATCAGCTGCAGGAGCAGCAAGGCCAATGTCAGGATGCGAGTTGGTTGGTTCATCTTGCTCACCTGTCTGCAGATTACCGATCTTTCAAACGACAACTGTGCTGTCAGCAAATCAAATCAAATTCAGAAAAATCAGCTAGTCAAAAAATAAATCTGTCTGAGTATGAAACTGACAGGCAAACACCTGTATCCTATCCACCGAGCACCACTCTGAGAGAAACAGGGTCTATGTCAGTGGTTATATAGGGGCACAAGGGCAAAAGAGATGAGAGGAAATGAGGAGGAGGAGGCGGGGAACAGACTTCTGGTCTCTCATCCCTCCTAAAACTCCAGCAGAGTCACTTTGGGTCATTCAGGAAGAAAACTGGGATGTGGTGAGTGAATGACGTCATTGCTCCTCTCATCTTTTCCTTAATCTCTCTCTTTTTGTTTTGCTCAAAATGGTCCCCCACGTTCTATTATCTTTATCTCTTTTGTTCATTTTTTTCACCGCATTCTGCTTTGCTCCCCTCCAGTTTCTCGGCCAGTTCAATTCAATTCAGCACGCTCTATCAGCGCATAGGTCACGTGAGCAGTTGAAAATGTGTGACACAGAAAAGCTCAATCTAATAGGTAATCCATGAATGTGCATCAAGAATGGGAAAAATTGCAATTATAGTAGATTTGCTTGTTTATATGTTTGTAAGTTCATTTCATGTGACTGCCTACACTGTAAGAACAAGTCCTAATATAAAAGTATTTTACTGTGTATTTTACAGTTTTGTTCTGTTCTTCTAGAATATCATTAAATTTACATCAATAGACTGTGATTTCACAAATTGATGTAACATCACTGTAATGTAATAAAACATAATGTCCTTGTTTTTTAAATGTATTTGTCTGTACATATGCATATTTAGATTGTTAAAATACATTCACAAATGTATCATGATTGCACAAATATTTGTCCGTTATGTGAAGGATTGAACTGTTAAATTCAAATGTAATGCTATGGAAAAATATATAACATGATTCCTATAAACTTTGTTTACATCAAATAATAATTGTTATTGCTATTTAGGGCGATCGTGGCTCAAGAGTTGGCAGTTCGCCTTGTAATCGAAGGTTGCCGGTTCGAGCTGTCAATCTGTCCCAGGGCATGCAATCCACTATTATTTAAGTTAACTGTATATTTCTGTACATTTAAGTATTATTATTCATATTGCCACATTCATTGACTTTGTTTATAGGTAATTTCATTGTTTGATCACATTAAAATGTTCCTAATTTAATTTTTAAAAGCACTTGAAAAAGGCAAAATCCCATGTAAAATTAGGGCAACCAACTGTATTGTCATTACTGAAAATAACCGTATTTTTATGGGAAAGTTATTTTCTGTTATTTCATGGTATTATTTTGGCGCCCCAGCTGCCAGAATATTACTGTTTTTCTAGGATTTTTTTTTAACAGTGTATGTTTGCCAGTATTGTTGGGTTGGCCTGTTTTAATTCATATTTATCTTCTTTTCTATCTTTTCATTTGCACTTTTTTTTTTAACACTGCAAAACAACAACATTTTTCTTCAGAATAAACAATGTGCACAAATTAGGTACGGTATTTACATTGCATATATCGCTAAATATACCTCTACATCACATCAGTGTTTGTATGTGCATGCTCTGTCCTTCAGTTTGCATTGTGTAAGGACACAATCGTTATCTCATTTTATGGGAATATTTGTATTATTCTCATTACCGAGGAGGCATTATGTTCTTTAAAATCTGCAGTTAAAAAGTTACATTTGCTAAAGTTCACGTTCCCCCTCTCTCGCTCCCTCTCTCTCACCTTCTCCACCCTGTTCCCTCCTTGTCCCTTCAGGCTGCCGGATGAAAGTGAGGGGAGGCAGCCCTCAAGGGAAAGAAGAGATGGAGAAAGATATTTTTATCATTCCATCGTTTGTTCCTCTCATTTAAAGAGGGTCACATTCTTCTCAAGAAAGCGCACCAGACTGCACATACAGCATGGCAACGCTCGCATTCACAGACATTTTACATCCTGCAGGAAGCTGAGATCAACAAACCACAGTGATGCCCATTCTGCTGCAAAGAAAACAATTTCTTAACTTTGCAAAACAGCTCGTATTCTGGGATCGCCTTTGGTAGTGTTAATTGTTGGCTACATTTGATCACAGACCTTGAAAAAAAAAGCTTTTGTTTGAGATGTGAAAGCGACGTCAAATCAAAGGAGCGAAGTGTATACAGTGACGAGGTGACATAAATGTTGTGTTTTCACGGGAGAATGGTTTTTTTCTCTTGTCACTCTCAAAATGAGACATGCCACTGAGCAAGCGTGTGCTACTCACATCAGATTAAAGCAAGAATAAACAATCAGCAGTAATCAATGAAAAGCAAAATGATGTAGGTGCTTTTTTTGTACGACATGCTCTGTGAATCTATCGTGGTCTGTTAAGTTACTGCTGAATCAGTGATTCTGTTCTTAACAACTTCTGATATATCAAAATGTAAATGCAGTGCCTTTCATGAGAACTGATTAAGGATTATCTTTAAATCTTATCAGGGTTTAAAATTGTGCATTGTTAAAGGTGTGCAAAGAGTCCTGGCTCCCCACTGAAGCATTTTTAGACCATTTTTTAATGCAGTTACGTTTCAATAAGGCTTGCTTTAAGTGTTCTAACCATCTTTGTGCCTGTACCCATTTTTAATGTGTTAATTTATTTTGATGTCAGCAAGAATTAGATATGATCTTTGGGATCCAGCCACTGCATCTATAGTGGGTGGATTTAACTATCTATTGCTAACCAAAGTCAGTACAACATTAGTTCATAACTTAGTCCAAATTGGTCACTCTTGGTTTCAAAAAAACAACACGATTGTTTACATCACCATAAATGTGCTAAATTCAAGTGTTGGTCTGCCACATAATCCCATATACTACATGGTTGCCATGTATATGGGACAAAATAGCAAAGACTGTTTGGGCCACACTGTTTGTTTGAGCTGCTCAGTCAGGGAAACCCATGCCTTGAAACTCTTGGTGTACAGTGTTTGTGCTGATGTTCATGTCAGAGGAGCTTGGAGCTCTGCAGTTATTGAGGCAGTGGAGCGCTGCTGACTTTTATGCGCTATGTATCTCAGTGCTCAGAGACTCACTCTGTAACTTCACATTATCTGCCACTTTGTGCCTGAGATTATTGCAGTGGTGGATCCTATTGCAGTACTGTGCTGAACTACAGTGAGCTCTTTAGAACGATCCACTATTTCACAAATGTTTGTTCAGGTCCACTGCACGACTAGGTGCTTGATTTCATACACCTGTGGAAATGCGACTGAAAATACTTGGATTCAAAAACTGAGAGACCGTGTCGTCCAATACCTTTGTCCACCGAGTGTCGTGGAATCCACTATGACAAAATCAAACACAGTAACTAGCAATAGGGAACACTTTACATCCCTTTTGATCATAACCATAAAGATCGTAATGATGATCAGTGTTATGAACTTAAACGTGTAAAAGTGTACACACATGCACGCATACAGTTTATGCCACTGTGTTTCATCTATGTGATGTTAGTCAAGTCTTGTTCCTTTGGGTCCTATCACTTCCACTGGCCAACTGCCAGCCTGCCTCTCCTTCTTTCCCTTTGATAGCCTATCAGTGTCTCTACACCAACGTCCAGCCAGCCAGTCAAAGGTTGGAGAGCCCAACGGGGACACCTATCAGGCTGATTATCAGGAGGTGTTATTATGGCTCATTAGAACAGAGTGCGCTCATAACGAGGGCGTTTAACGACGGTGGTCACACACACACAGATCTTGTTGGCATCATATTTATTTGAGTCTTTTTTTTTTTTTTTGCTTGAGCAAAATTTATAAAACTGACAAATAAATTTTCATTTAATTCATGGTGCTGCTAACAATTTATTAGTTCAGGCCCAAGGCGCTATGAAGGCAAAATCCAAAATAACCACACATCTAAGTGGTCACACAAAGATCATGAGGAGTAATGATGTGATTAGCACTGTTGCCTTATAGCTAGTAGGTTATTGGTTAGAACCACGACTGGAGGCCTGCATACTCTCTGGGTACTAGGGTTTCCTCCCATAGTCCAAAGACATGCATGTTAGAGTAATTAGTGAGGCTAAAGCTTAACGTGTATTAATGCACTGTCAGCTAAAAATGAAACTGTAAGTAGTAAGCATAAGTAAATGTGAGTATGAATTTTGAGAGTACATTACTTGCAAAGACGACATTCGTTTACATACCTCCCTAAATATCACATTGTTTTTATTTTGTTTTTTTTCTAAAGGAAAGTTTCAATATAACAGCTTTAAATACATAAACATATATGTTACCTGAACAGAGAGACTGACTAATCAGTAAATAGTGAACATATATATGTTTGTCTCATTTTTATTTTTCCATTTGTTGGTCTCAGCAGCATTTTTTGGGGCTATCTAGTCGCCATAAACTGTTACACATTACATTATCCAAGAGCTTTATTTCTTGCCTGTGAGTTATACATTAACCCAAGACAGTATTTTTTAATATTAACTCTAACACTGTTGACATCTAAGAATTTTTGCCTCTTTTTGATCTTGTGGCAAATAAACAAATAAACTTAGAACAACAGGTGATTTTGTCAAAAACTCAAAATTGTACTTATATTAATAACTCTCTGTTTAACAAGACCAAGAAGGACTTGGCAGAATGTGTAAAATTTATTTCCATTTGGAACATTTTGCAGAGATTAGTGGGAAACAAACAGATTTAACATCCGGTAACACAGCGTTCCCAGATAAAAACTCTATCGTAATGTCCATGTGCCATTTATTTACCCAAGACAGCATTCTTCGATGAAGACACACCATCCACAAACACACAAATATACACACACACACACACGCAGCATGGTAACGGTGTCCACGTCCTCTGTTTTGTCATTGTAGCCAATAAATAAACAAATTGAGAACAATTGTTCCAGCTGTTGGTGCCAAAACCTCAACATTACGCTTATATTTATAACTACATATATTTATAGCCAAACTGTCTCAGACATACATGCAAATTCACAAGCAAATGCTCAACAACAGACTAAATCCAGTTAATATACTCAAACAAAATATACTAAAACTAAGTAAAGCTGTGTACCATATTGTCGATGGTGGAATCCATTTGTTTTGTTTTGGGGGGTTTTCTAACATCAAGGGGAGAAGTATATTGAAATTGATTAAATTATTATACTTTATACTAATTATTATACTTTAGGACTATTGAAAAGGATGCAAGCCAGATTTTGGAAGTTGTTTAGATTCATTTATCTCTTATCTGAAATTCAGTAAATATTCCAATAATGACATTATGATCATCTTTAACAAAATATTTAAGACTTTATTAAACAATATTCCTTCTGTATAATCTGCTTTTTCAGGTTCCAGAGTATCAGCAACCAGGTGGTGCCAAGCATAGCACGATAGCTAAAACATCTAACAAAAAAGCACCTTTGCTTGAGCTGAACAAATCAAATTTTATAATGGCTTATGATTTGTTTTTCTTATGTACATAACAGAAGCCTAATTTGTCTTCCAAATCTAGAATGACGCATCCATCCTTAAACCCAACCACAAAAAAATGAAATAAAATTCTAAAAAGTGTAAAAGAAAAACTGATTCCAGGATGTGAACTGTCTTTGGCTTTGGGGTCACGCAATGGGCCAACATGTCTCCTTTGTTGGCTTTTCAGGTAAGAAAATGATGCTAAAGGGGTTTTCTGGTGGATCAGAATATAACAAATATTTGCTATACAAATAAAAACAACTCTTCTTTCATGTTCAATTCATGTGTTTAAAGGCTACACATAAGTTAAAATGGTAGACATATAGACCTAAAATAGTAAAGAATAATAATTTTTTTTTATTAAACTATGCTGATTAAAAAACAAAGCAAAAAAAAAACCTAAATTCTCCTTCTTTGTTGGAGTTTGAGAAATAAAGAAAGATGAGTTGGAAACTTGCTGTTTGTCTTTGTTTTCACAGAAGAACAAACATTTTAACAAAACCTTTAAAAGCAGGTAAGTCTGTAAAAAAAAAAAAAAATTTCAACATAACATCCCAAGATCTCTTTTAGCTAGTTTTAAGTTGTAAGTTAAAGTTAACCAGGTAAGCAAAGTTAGATTTGAAGAAATTTAGAAGTGTAGAAGTATATATATTTTTATGTATCTTTTAAGATAAAAAGACCTTATTAAAAAAACATGTTTCAGTGTCAAAGACACAGAGGACCTTAAATGTGTCTAAGGACAGATAATACACAAAAGAATTGCATACACGAACATGTACAGACTGACAGGAACAAGAGCAGCTGAAGACATGAGGACGAGACAGGCAGGAAGGAGTGAGAGACAGCAAGGCTCTCGTGACTGAGGAGAGGCCCACCCTCGCTCTCCCCTTTGTGTGAACAAAACAGACCGCTGTGAGTATGTGCTTGTCCTCAAGTGTCTTCATTATGCTGAAAATCCTGGCTCATGTTTTTTGTATTGTTTTTAAAAAGCTACTTAGATACATTTTTAAGTTCAACTTTTTAAAAGTTTAAACAGTTTCCAAATGTTCAGTCTCGAAAAAAGGCAAAAGTTTTCGTTCCAGTTTGAAGAATGGAAAAGTGAGGCAAGTACAACAAAAGAATTTGGCAGATTATGAACATGTGAAAAACGATGTAATGGATAAATAATTTTCCAAATCCCAGAGGACAGTTTTTCATTCCTAACACACATTGCTCCATCCGAGTTTCATTCATCTCTGATCAGATCAGACTACATAAATGACTCCAGATTCTCAGGATTTATGCAAATTTGTTCTTTATAAAAACTATATTGCAGACACGGGTGAATTAAAAGTTCCAGACAAAAATATTAATAGAAAATATAATGAGGAGGAATCGTGTTATCATTGCCAAGAAATCTATTCATGCGGTCACAGTATTGTTGTTCTCTAACATCACGATGCAGGAAGTACTTAGTGCTTGCACACAGATGATAACGGATGCTTAGCCAGTGCACGTACGACATTGCAAAGGCTTGTGTACATGTGTCTGTGTATGTGCGCAACGGTAGACATTAAGTACAGACCGAATTGAGTTTATTGTGTGCTGCATGCTGCATTGTGATATTATGTACTATAGATGAGGTAATCAAAGTCTTCACAATTTTACATTGAGCAACATTATTCTGAAATGATTTCATTTGTAGATGAATATTTTTGCAGATTGGTGATTATTTGCCCTTTTTTTTTTATCTTTATCATGTTACTGATCTGTTACCAACATAATAACCATATGTTTCTTTTGAGTACCCCCTATACTGTCAGCTTTTTATTGCTCCCATCGCAACTTTTTTCAGACATGTTGCTGCCATTAAATTCAAAATGCCCCAGTCCCATTTAAAACATTTGATATACGTTCTATGTTCTACTGTAAATAAAACATGGGCATGAAATTCAGACTTTTTAAAAAAAATTATATTTTATATAAATTGTTTAACAAAGAAACACATTGGAAGAGAACCAGAGATTAATAATAACTAATACTTCATTGTAGAGAGGTGTATAAATGCAGAGTGAGTGAAAAAAGGTGAGTGAAGACGAAACACACACAGTGCATCATGGGAGGATGAATGGTCTCTCTCTTTCTAGACCCTGTCATTTCCCTTGCTGCTGCATTTTGGATCAACTGAAGGCTTTTCAGGGAGCTTTCAGCACACCCATAATAACGAATTACAGAGTTTTTATGCGGCCAGACTAAAGAGCTGAGCTGCATAAAAAACTAAATCTGAGCCCTGGCTGAACGACATGACCCAAGCTGTCAGATGCGAGTGAGGTTTAAGTGTCACAATCCGGGTGTTTTAGTTCAGGTCATTGACTCTGTTCTTAGTGCATCGCAGACTGACTGTATTGAGCCCTCCCCTGCAGCCTGTGAAAGTTTCTTTTACACTTTTTAATGAGAAGGTTTCTCCACTAGGGTTCAAATCTCTCCTTCTGCTCATGGCCCCTCAGTCTGTGTTCCTTGCTATACTGTCTTTGACAGGTTTGAGACGTTGACTTTGTCCTCTTTAAAGGAGAGTTTTGGTAGTTTGAAGCCTGCGTACTAAAGTGTACACATTAGTTTTTGAGTGCTGGTGAAAGAAAAGTTTTCTTTACAAATAACTCTCTCACTGAACTAACACAGCCAATCCCTCAACATGTTTGTACTCTCTGCTCATATTGCCTGCATATTAAATCATTTTTTGCTTTTTAAAGAACGCATTTTAGCATTGCACTCAACAACAAACAAATCCTCCCCAACAAAAAAAGTAAAGTAAGGACCAAATTGCATTATATTTGTTGACGTTAGTGTACAACGTGGGACGCAAGTGGCCCACGGGCTGTGAGTTTGAGAGCCCTGCTCTATATAATTGCATAATAGCTGTTCTACATCTAGCCAGGGCTCATCTAAGAAAGTATATTTTAACCTTCCTGAGATGAATTTGTAGCCTGTTGGCTAAGAAGTGGTGGCGAAAGTTAGGCAGATCTAGTCCTCCTCTATCCTTGGTCCTTTGTAGGGTTTTTTAAGAGATTATCTTCCCAAGGAATTTAGAAATGGAAAATTCCAGAGATCTAAAACAGTCAGGAGATGGTTTACGCGGGATCATTGAGAATAAATAATTGATTCTTGGCAAAACCTTCATTTGTTTTGAAGCGACTCTTCCCATGAGTGATATGGGTAGAGACTTCCATCTAGGCCATAGGTGTCAAACTCTGGCCCACGGGCCAAATTTGGCAAAGCCATACCAAATTACTATTAGAGCTGGCCTGCTGGTATTATACAGCTAATATATATATTGTTTAGTTTTAAGCTTTGCTTGTTCCATATTCAGTTTTTCAGCAAAACTTGTTTGAGTCCATAAGAAAAGATTCATTCTTATATCTAGAGGACGATTTTTTCCCCAATAAATATTAATGTTAGCCCGCGACTTTGTTCCAGTTCTGAATTTTGGCCCACTGTGTATTTGAGTTTGATACCCCTGACCTAGATCATCTTCTACTTTCCTTAAAAGTGGGATGTGATTTAATGCAGTTACATCTGCAAGCCTAGGAGGAATATTTAACATTTCCAGATTGCAGTTGGGTAGAAGAAGAATAACAAAAGAAGCAATTAATTGAAAGAACTGTAGATTTTAAACAGTTTATATACCAGTATATGTACTCACAATACAAAACGTTTTGTTAAGTGCAGATAATTTAATGATTAGAAATCTGCCCTCTGGATTTATAACTGTGAGTATGTAACATTAATATTTTTGTGTATTAAAATGCTACTCCCCTTTGTCTAGAGTTATAGCAGGCAGAGAACACATTAGGAAACTCGGGTGTTTTAAGTTCATCTGTAGCTGTGACAGTCTATGAGTACATCTGCCTGCAGTTTTTTAAGCTGGTTACATATCTTTAACCTCTGTTCTCTGGAGCAAGCTCCATGCATATTCCATGTGATATTCCATAGTTGTGTATGTGTAGTGAGTGTGGAAAAAGGCACTACTATCTATCAGTCAGGTTTTAAAAAATATGTGGCAAGAGGCTCCATAAGTCTGATTATGTGTATGCATATTAATTTGTATGAGCGAGTGTGTAGGCGCTTGTGCGTGTGGGTCCTATATGTCTGTATGCGCTGTGCGGCTGTAGTGGATGTGCTGATGCTGAGTGCACGATTATGCTGTGCAGATGTGTAAAAATCGTTGTTTGTGACTGCATATTGAAATAGGTGATCGGTGCAGTGAAAGAGAAGAGAAGGAAGAAAACCATGGAAAAGGGCAAGCGAGAGGGATGAAACAGAAAACTTGAACAAAAAAGAAAACATTGTAACTAATACAAGACTCTAAGTGGAAAAAAAGTGCCTGCCACCAGTTTAAGAGTAAAATTTTGGAAGATTTTTTTTTTCTGCTTGTCCCATAGTTAAATGTATGAGGTGCAAAAATGCCGTGGTCTGCAGTCATGTCTGTAAGATAGTCATTAGCTGTGTCTCAATGCAGGGGCTGCATCCAGAGGCTGTGCAACGCTGTGAAATTGGACGGTCTAGGCTTCAGATTCGCGTCACTGCTGTCTCGGTGGAGTTTAATAAACTCAGCCGTCTGCTCGTTGCTATCTAAAATATACAGTGGGGCAAAAAAGTATTTAGTCAACCACCGATTGTGCAAGTTCCCCCACCTAAAATGATGACAGAGGTCAGTAATTTGCACCAGAGGTACACTTCAACTGTGAGAGACAGAATGTGAAAAAAAATCCATGAATCCACATGGTAGGATTTGTAAAGAATTTATTCGTAAATCAGGGTGGAAAATAAGTATTTGGTCACCTCAAACAAGGAAAATCTCTGGCTCTCACAGACCTGTAACGTCTTCTGTAAGAAGCTTTTCTGTCCCCCACTCGTTACCTGTATGAATGGCACCTGTTTGAACTCATCATCTGTATAAAAGACACCTGTCCACAGCCTCAAACAGTCAGACTCCAAACTCCGCCATGGCCAAGACCAAAGAGCTTTCGAAGGACACCAGGAAAAGTATTGTAGACCTGCACCAGACTGGGAAGAGTGAATCTACAATAGGCAAGCAGCTTGGTGTGAAAAAATCAACTGTGGGAGCAATCATCAGAAAATGGAAGACATACAAGACCACTGATAATCTCCCTCGATCTGGGGCTCCACGCAAGATCTCATCCCGTGGGGTCAAAATGATCATGAGAACGGTGAGCAAAGATCCCAGAACCACACGGGGGGACCTGGTGAATGACCTGCAGAGAGCTGGGACCAAAGTAACAAATTGTAATCATGAGATTTTGAGCCAAAACCTCCTTCCATCAGTGAGAACTTTGAAGATGAAACGAGGCTGGGTCTTCCAACATGACAATGATCCAAAACACACCGCCCGGGCAACAAAGGAGTGGCTCCGTAAGAAGCATTTGAAAGTCCTGGAGTGGCCTAGCCAGTCTCCAGACCTCAACCCCATAGAAAATCTGTGGCGGGAGTTGAAAGTCCGTGTTGCTCGGCGACAGCCCCAAAACATCACTGCTCTCGAGAAGATCTGCATGGAGGAATGGGCCAAAATACCAGCTACTGTGTGTGCAAACCTGGGGCCTGTTCTTCGTACCTCGCTAAGTAAGTTAGCTGGATTAGATTGTTGACGATTTCGCGTGATCCTGGATCGTTCGGTTCCCCGAAGCTCATCCGGGACTTGCTGTCATAGCAACAGAGCCGTAAGCGTAAACCTGCTCGGGAGCAGGTTTACTTTATGTAAACAGGATTAGATCGCGGCCACGCAGGTATGTCCGCTTCATTTATACGAAAGCAACAGCGATATTCCACCACTGTTTCACCATAAATAAATAACATCAATGTAACTAAAGATAATGCAGCACTTGATCCTTGTATTGATGTCACACAGATACATACAGGTCATTTCCTAAAAAAGGGAAATGAACTATTAACATTCTATTACATGTATGTGATTATTACAGATGTAATTCATATTTCAGAGTAGTAATTGTAAATTACTTCGTGTAATCAAGATGAGAGACCACGGCTATAAAAGCGAAGGTGGATTTGGGAAGCCTGTCCGTATACGCGAGCAACCCATTGCGGAAGGTGCAAGATTGATAAGGAGAGTCCTCAGAATTCAGCGTATATTGCGGGATAGACAGGATCCTTTAGCTCAGCGCGACAGTGTGCTCATTGAGAGATATCGATATTCCCGTGAGGGTATTATTTACTTAACCAACTTGTTGACGAGGGGGTGCAGGACCACCACCTGTCTTTTTTTCCTCTGCCCTTTTCTTGGTTGCTGTTATGAACAAACTAACAGAGTATTACAGGCCAGTATTACCTTGCCAAGAGACGAAAAGCAATCTAAGAGATAAATATTACCATTCTGTAGAATACTCCTGTATTCCACTTTTACTTGTTCCCATGTTCTTGTGGGTCCTGTTGTGGCTCTAATGTGAAAGGGGATATAATATAACATATTATGATATAATATAATGCCATATGATATTGGACAATATAGTGTCATATGATAGATCTACCCTACCGCCTACTGGTGTTGGCCAGAGGGGCCGATGGCGCGATATGGCAGCCTGGCTACAACCGTAGCTGCCTCCACCAGTGTGTGAATGTGGGAGTGAATGAATAGTGGTATCGTAAAGCGCTTTGGGTGCCTTGGAAAGCGCTATATAAACCCAATCCATTATTATTATTATTATTAAATTACCTACGAGTTTGATTTGTCAGCAACTTTCTGCCAGCCCTCTCTCCTTGCTTTTGCAGCCTTTGCAGTGTTCTCTTGCGTTTTAATTAAACTCTGAAACTCCTGAAATCCCTCACTCATGAGTTCTTGCTCTGCTGCCGGAAAATACCGAGCACGCCCCTTCGACATTTTCGCCGACCAATCAGCGGGTTGCCGATCACTGTTTCTGCTATCGATGCGTAGCCCCTTTTACGACACCCAGTGATCGCGCATTACTTCATCCAGCTGTAGTAATCGTCAACAGCAGGTGTGTTCGGGGAACCGGATTAGCGAGCTCACGGTTAGCGCGATGATTTGATCTTGGATGTAGTAAGCGACGTACGAAGAACAGGCCCCTGGTAAAGACCTATAGTAAACGTTTGACCTCTGTTATTGCCAACAAAGGTTATGTTACAAAGTATTGAGTTGTATTTTTGTTATTGACCAAATACTTATTTTCCACCCTGATTTACGAATAAATTCTTTACAAATCCTACCATGTGGATTCATGGATTTCTTTTTCACATTCTGTGTCTCACAGTTGAAGTGTACCTCTGGTGCAAATTACTGACCTCTGTCATTATTTTAAGTGGGGGAACTTGCACAATCAGTGGCTGACTAGATACTTTTTTGCCCCACTGTAACAGGACATTGGAGCAAATTCTCAACCATCTCACACTTCTGTTTAATCAGTTTTCTGTTTGATGTCTATTCAGCTGTGTAAAAACTATAACTTTAATCTCAGCCAAACCAATTTACTCATAAAACACTTAAAAAAGCCAAACAATGACATTTTTAAGTTCTAAGAGACTTATCTATAACCTGAGTAGATAAAGACCGCGCAGGGTTTGAAAATGATGTGCCAGGAGTTCGCTGTTCTCGCCGGCTCTAGTGAGCCTTGACCACCCAGTCAGGTCGATAGCTGACCGGGTGTTCAAACCACGGAGGACACCCAACCCATCCTTCAAATTCGGGCAATGAAGGATGCATTTGTCGGCCACATTTGGAGCAACCTTCCAATTTGGACCGCCTTCATCGCATCGCTGTGAAATAATCGGCCTTCAAATGTGGCCTCCAAAGGATCCAGACCCTGAATTGCGACACAGCCATTGTTACTAAAATAACGCTGGACCGGGCTCTAAACAAAAGAAGTGATAGTGATAGTATTGCAGCGTCTTGCTAAATTTATACAAAGTGTATTTATACACAGAAATACAGACAGAAAGATGCCCTGAGGTCATGACACCCTGTTTACACCAGCCATTGTTGTCACATAAATACCTAATAAACAAACACCGCAGTGGGCTGTCTGTGTGTATACCACTTTTACGTGCATTGTGTGTGGCTATTCTGAACTCATCCAGCATCTTGTGCGACCCTGCACCTCCACATTTCTCCAGGTCGTAATGGGAGTAACACACCCACACAGTTTCCTGCTCGGTGCTCCTCTCTTCCTGACCTCTTTTGCCATACAGGAAACTCATAGTGAATACACAGAGGACAAAGACAGGTGATACGCATGACCTTCTAATATTTGATTGCTTGGTTTTCTCTGATGAGATGTGATATCATGAAAGATTTGGGTCAGAGGTAAAGCACTACAGTTACACTCCAGTGACCCCAGAGGGGCAACAGGAAATATTTAGATGTTTTTCTTAAAATGTATTGACTAAACAAAGTACTGTAAGAAATGGTTTTTCAGCCAAAGCCATGTCGCTCATCAAACAGCCCCACAGTCTAAACAATCTTGGATGTCGCCATAAAGTCTCTTACCAGAGCTTTCATCTGAACATCGAGCACATCCAGACCCACTCTGGCAGATCCAGCTGCAGATGAGTCGGTGAAGTTTCCTTGCTGTGATTTTTTTTTTAAAAAACCCAACATCAGAGCATTGCAGTTACATCATTTTACATTTTGTTTTTTTTAACTTAAAAATAGAGCTGTTTCCTGATAGAACATCAAGATATTTTCTTCTTAAAGAAGTCAGCACATCAGGCATGCTTTCAAACGAGTGAAAAGTATTTAGCATTGTTATTATTCAGAAATTCACTATTCTTCCTCACTCACACAATCCATCATCAGTCTGTGATTGGGAGCCAGTCCCCTGGAATTAGTTTTACTATAGCTGAGCCTGCCGATGCTACTGTACGTCACTGAAATTCAAAATACAATCAGCCACAACAATAGAAGGAAGACAGATGGTAGGCTGCTCTGAAGACAGTTCATCTAAAATTAAACATCTTTAGTCTAATCAGCTATTTTTGCACACAAACAGAGGGACATACCTATCTACAAGCAGCTTCTGCAGCAGCGTACGCATGGGCTCAGTTTGGCCTTGGCCATTGGATGAATTTCAATCACACATTTATTCTGAGGTCATTCAAATTTAATCATTTGGCCATTTGGGGGAAAAAAATTTGCTTATAAAACAATAAATAACCCAAACGCTGACATTGTTAATTGGTGGGAAGTTTTCAATTCCAGCCCAGTTTCTTAACTCAAATACAAACTTTACCAAAATAGAGGCCTGTTTATTTATCTTATAGTTTATTTTTTTGCCATTACATGAGTGAATGAACACATGTCCAAACAGTGTGCTTTGGCAGTGGCTGATATTTTACTAGGGTTTCCGTTAAGGATGCTTTCTGACAAACAACTGCTTTTTAAGCTCTGATCTGGACAGAGTGAGAAAAAATAAAGAGCGGATCTTTATACAGTCGGGAAAGTCATCCCACTTAGATTATTGCAGATTAGCAACAATCAGCACAAACACGACAGATTTATACGTAGGAAGTTCATTATAGTGGCAACAGTGACCTTCATGTACTTTAAAGACAGTGTTTGCAAACTGGCACGTAACATCATGCGGCATTACTGTAAATCGTTTGTTGGGGTATTTTGCGGTCTTATCTCGGCCTCTTCTATTGACAGAGGCCTTTTCTTTTGTTGAAATGGTGCGACGATAAAAGGGAAAAGAGAAGATCTGACAAATAAACACATTCGGTAAGCTCACTTTATTCCCCACACTTTCATACATAGTAAACTCAGTACAGATTGCCGCAAAGAGATATGAAAGTTCACTCTGCACAACAGATTTGTGTCGACAACAACAGGCCAGTGTCAGCATCGATAAACCTTCTGATAAAATCTGTAGTGGAACACAGACTATGGATTCACATAGACAAGGCATATTTGTCAAAATTACTTTTATAGGATTTTTAAAAATTGTCTCTATGTCGTCAGCATGTTTCTTCTCAGCAACAGCCCACTCATAGCATTGCTAATTTATTAATCCATACCACATTAATGCCAGATCTTGACACATATCTTGCAGAAGCATGACTTCTCCAAGCACTGTGTGCCTGCCAGTCTGACGATGTGACCTGAAGCTGGTGAACGTGACTGTTTGTTGTGCCTGAGCCTCATTCAGGGATTTCTTTGTTTATTTTCTTTAGTCTTTTTTGGGCCTCCCTGACCACATCCTCTTACGTTTTTTCAGCGTTACTCCTACCGTCATCCCTGTCGCCCCCCATCAAAACACACCCACGTAGTCCTAGGCATGTGCACAGTGTCATGCATACAGGAAATGGAACGTGCTGCTGAAACAATAGAAAGACATCTTAACTGCAGCCAGGAGCCACATTGCAGACGAAGCAGTGGCACATAGATGAGACATTAGGTCACTTTTGCCAAATTTCTGGAACCCTTTGTGCTGGACTATGAGCTTATTGATATCTGAACGTGTGGATTTTAAATTTTATCTTCACATTAGAAGACTCTTTGGGACAACACTTGGTTTTTTCAAGTGTGACTTCTAATTTAACATACAGCCCAGCGGATGATAATAATAATATTGGTGTCCTTTTAGGCCATTTGCCCAAGGGCTCTCTTACAGTTCCGCCTCCTCTTCCTCCTTCTCTTTCTGTCCAGGCTCCCTGTCTGACTGTCCGTGTCTCTACGTGACCGGTCCCGGGTCTTTCAGTGCCAGTGGAGGCCGCCGTGACATGAGATAACACTAACTAGCTTCCTGCCATTATTCCTAATTGCCCCACGGCCTGGAACTGTGCAGACACCCTGGGTGGGGCGTGACTGAGGAGTATGTTCGTCTATGTGAGTGTGTGTGTGTGTGTGTGAAATTTAAGTTTTCATATATCTGCAAATGCTAACTACCTGTTTATGAGTTTATGACCAGATGTCTGAGATAGAGGAGTGCTGTTTTAACAGTGGCAACAGAGGAACAGAGAAGAAATATGTAGATAACTGAGTGAAATTCAATCGTATTTATATGCCAGCAGTTCACAATAACAGTCAAATTCAGGGTGGTTTTTGTCATAAGGTTTATACCCTACAATGTTAGCGAGAAAATCGTTGCAATCCAACAATTAGCTATAAACAAGCACTTGGCGACTGTGGGAAGGAAGAATCCCTTTTTAACACGAGGAGACCTCTGGGAGAGTCAGACTCAGTGACAGGCAGTGCTGTGATTGGTGTAGGGGTGAAGGGAAAGACAATAAAGGAGAGCACAGAAAGATAAGTGTAAGCGAGATGCAAGCATTAGGTATAAAAACCAGAGAGCGCATGAACAGTCTCAAGCATCAAATGCACATAAGCTCTAAATTAATAAAAATGGAGCTATGGAGAAACACCCACTTTGTATTTGTGATCAGTTATAGCGGCCTGTAACATATACCACACAACACGCAACAGTGACAGTTTATTGGCCTTTCTGGGACTGGGTCATACAGACTGGGCGGATGCTTAGATGCACTGTATGTTATCACTGGTCTATCTGCAGATGTCTACAGCAGGCTATATGACCCTAGGGAGGGCTGGCGGCATGTGTCTTATAAAGACAACAGCAAGATACTTTTGTAGACAACCGCTTGTCTAGCGGGGGGGGGGGGGGGGGCTTGTGATGGCTAAGTACCGCTTAGCCATCACAAGCCCCACATCACAGGCTCACGTTTACATCTATTCCAGTTAACTGTTTCTGCTAGATGTTATTTCAAAGCAACTTTGTCCAAATTATTTTGGGACAAAAACAGTTTTGTCATTTTTAGGCTGGTCAAAAACACCTTTAATGCAAAATCATTTGATTGGTGTGAACAGTGCTCTGGGTGATGGAAGTCAACAGACTAAGGAAGACTATGCTGGCTGCTTGTCGCAAACTTTATTAAGATTACAGGATCTTCTAAGGGACTATTAGTTATCTTGTGTACTGTATGCTGTGTGTGTGTGTATGATGAGAGCATCAAAGCAGGATAGCATCCTGTGGGCAGCCCAGGGCAGGACCAGCGGGTACAAGGCGGCAGCGAGGTGGGTGTCCTAGAGCACATCATTTACTTTTTGAGATCCACACACACCCAATTCTTCCCCTGGGGACAAAAGGCCACCATGTAATTGAAATAGTGTCAGAACTCTGGGGAGAGGCACATGTGCACATGCATATGCGCACACACAGAGAAGCTGTTCCAGAAACTACTTTAACTTAACTTTAACTATGTAAAAAAAGAAACATCAGAAAAAACTGAAGGACAATAGGCAATAATTAAGGAGAGTGCATCAACATTTTTTTTAAAGTAATTTAGTAGTTTGAGTCAATGATTGCTAAAGTCTATGTTTGCATTTAGCAGATACAGAGGGAAAAAACGTCTCACAAAAATAAATATCAGAAAATAAACTTAGAACTCTTGAGCGATATGGATAAATGTATTTTAAGTTAATTCTTAAATGATAGTCACTGATGGAAAACTTGACAAATTAAATGTTCCTTCCAATGGGTAATATTTGGAGGACATAACTGGAGTGGCTCCATCGTGTTTTATGCCAACGGAAAAACAAAACGTAGGCCAAAATGAAAAAGTTACAAATATGAACACACTATTAGTTTTGGTTTAGTCAGGAAGAGGGCCCATCATGTGGCGAAGATGCTGAACGTGTATGCGCCCACGTACTGCAAACAACCCACAGGCTGCATGGGACAGTTAGAGTGGCAGTGGTATGAAATTAAGTTATAAAGAGAAGATAATTTATGTTGATTTATTTAAAAAATACATACAAGTATATATTTATATCAAAGTCTATTTTTATTCTTTAGCATTTACACCAAAGAATAAAAATAGATTTATTAAATAAACAGGAACAGAAATTAAGTCTATTTTATGATGACTAGTAAGATTGCACTGATTTGTGGAACCAAATTAATAGAAATTCAATATCTAGTGTTGTTTGAGTTTTTGATAATTAATGAACTTATAACTGGTAACAACTTGGTAACATGTTATGCACGATTTAGAAAATGTGCAGTATTATGCATAAAATGGTTTTGTTGGTTAAATATTTAATTTGTTTGGTTGTTTTTGTTTTTATTACAAACTTGAAAAAGAAACTCTTTAACTCAGAGTTTCTCTGTAACAAAATCTGTTAGTGTATAGAGCTGATACAAGTTTGGAAGGATTTGGTTTATTCATTTATATATAAAACTGTTGTATTCGTTTTGTCTGCGTTCTGTTCTGTAAGCCTTCTTTTGCACAATGTTATTAATAGTATTATATATTCATGTGAATTGGTTTGCACAGTTCTGCAAAAAATACATTTTTGTCACGTTCAGCTCACTTGAGTTTGGCTTCTTTTACTTTGCCTTGCTCGTGGAGGCCCCTTAGGTGCAAATAACAAGAACAAAATATGCAAATACACAAAAAAATATAACAAATATATATAACAAAACACAATACTTGGCTGCCATCTACTGGTTGAATCAAATCATTGTTAGGTTTAGTAATAATTTGG